>NW_028276074.1:7347500-7362500 GCF_052056855.1 Sturnus vulgaris | reverse complement strand
GCACCCACGGGACGCTAAACTCGGACCAGGGCCAGCGCCGGCACCTCGCGTGGTTTTAAGGACACCTTGAGTGCTCACGGGGCCACGCGGCCATCACACAGCCTGGGACGGTAAAGATGTTCCTTCCCCGGCAAGCGGAAGGAGCGACACCTCGCCTGCGACGGGAAGCGAATTGGACAGGAGACCGCCCTGCTCGAGGGACCGGACACCACCGAGACTTCGCCCGGAGGAGCCGGCCCGCCGGGGGCCCTTTCCGACGCGACCCGAAAAGCCTCATCGATCGGACGGGGACAGAAAGAAAAGCAGCCGCGGGGCAACGGGGAGCCCCCGCGGCCGCGGGTTCCTGGGACAACGGCAACGGAGCAGGGCTCCAACATGCGTGCGAGCGGGACACGTCCCCGAGAGGCCCTCCCTTGGCGCCGCCGAGCCTCCCCGACGCTCCCTAGGCCCCCGACGCCGGCGGGCCGCTTGCAACCTTCGGGATCGATCACGCAGCAGAGGAAGAGAGCGGGGGGTGCCGCCACCCGCCCGCGGGCCGCAAGACAACGGAAAACGGAGCAGCTGCCACCGACCACGCCGCGGGCCACCGGCTTTCGCCCGCCTCGCAGCGATCGGCTTCCCACCCGGAAAAAAAGCCGGGGGGAAGGGCAAGCCACCGCACCAAAAAAAAAACTAAAAAAAAAAGCACGCCATGCGTCGCACGACCCGTGCTAGCCACGGGGGTCACGAGCCAGGGGTGGGGGCGAGAACGCGCCTCTCAACTCCTCCCGTAAAACCCCTCCAACCACCGGACATACGGTCTCTTTTCTCACTCGCCAACACAGCCAGCCCTTCTCTCTCGCCTTTCGCTTTCGCTTCGGTGGCGGCCCGTGACCCTTCGTCAGCGCGCGCTTCTCGGTGCCGCGGCTTAGGGCCGCGAGAGAAAAAGAACGGAGGCCGGGCGGGCACCCCCACACTGCCCCGCACACCGGGCACGCTTTAATAAAAAAGAACGGAGCCGCTCGCAAAACCCAGCCCCCGCCGGCAACGGCAACCACGGCAGCCGGGGCAGGCCAGACACCACGGGCCGCCCCGGCACGGTGCCTCGATCGCGCCCGGCCGATACCGAGAAAGGGCGAGGCGCCGCCGCCCCGCCCACGACACACTCTCGGGGGCTCACTCGCTCGCTCGCTCTCTGTTGGGTTGCGGGGTCCGTCCTGGGGGGGGGGACACGGCCGGCCACCGCGGCCGACCGCCGCCCCGGAAAAATTCTGCCCGCTACACGCGGGTCCCCGGCTTAGGGCCGAGGAAGGGGGACGACTTCAACAACACACGGCAGGGCCGGACACTCCCGTCACCGAGCCCCCCTTCGCAGGCAAGCAAGCGAAGCCGAGAGGCGAGGCCACACGCCCCACTGCATGTCCCCCGCTGCCCTTTCGATACGGACACAACTCTGGCAACACAGGTCGGGAGCGGGAAACGAGGCGCAGCCAACCTCGGCCAAGCGAGCCACGCCCGGGGGGCTCTCGGGGAGGGGGGCCAGGGAAAGCCCGGGCAGGCTCAACACAACCCCGGGCCGGCCCCACAGAAATCCAGCCCCGGCTGCCGGCCACCAGCGTGCACCGGGACCGACAGCCGAAGAAATGCCGCACCCGGCGAGCGGGCGGGGCCCCGGCTTAAGGCCGGGCAGAAAAGGGGCGAGGCGCCGCCGCCTCGCCCGCCACCATCCCCGGGGGAGCGAGCAGGCGCCCGGCTCCCCGTTGTCACGAAACCGGCAGCAGCCGGGCCGGAGCGGGACACACTCGCGGCTTTCTCGCCCTCTCTCTGGGCCTTTTTCTCGCTTCTCCCCCGCCTGGAACAACGCAGCCTCGCCTGGGCCGGGGGAGCGCGGTGGCTCTCGGATCGCATCGCTCTCTCTGGGGGCTTTCTCGCTTCTCCCCCGGACTGAACACGCAGCCTCGGCCTGGGCCGGGGAGCGGCTCTCGGATCGCATCGGTCTCTCTGGGGGCTTTCTCGCTTCTCCCCCGACTGAGCACGCAGCCTCGCCTGGGCCGGGGAGCGGCTCTCGGATCGCATCGGTCTCTCTCTCTGGGCTAACCTGTCCCAGTCGAACTGGGTAAGACGGGAAGCCGGACGAAGCCACGCGACTCGCCCCGACATCGGCGGTGTTCTTCTGGCCCTGGCGACCGCACGCGCGTCCGCCCTTCTCCGCCACGGACACAGGCACGGCAACAGCCTGTGGGGATACGGCCCGTCACCTCGTTCCCATAATACGGACAGATGGGCCCGAAGCGGCGGAGGCCGGAAAGAGAACCGATGTACGTGACCGAGGGGGCGCAGTGGCGCACGCCGCCTTCTACGATGACATAGCCGGAGGCAGCGAGAAACAGCGACCCCTTGGAGTACTTCCAGGCCGGCGGCGGACAACAGGTCTACCAGCCATGAAACGGGCAACAGGTCTACCGACGGCTTGCTGCGGACAACAGGTCTACCCAGCCATGAAACGGGCAACAGGTCTACCAAGCTGCGGACACCAGGTCTACCCAGGGCATGCTGCGGACAACAGGTCTACCCACGGCTTGCTGCGGACAACAGGTCTACCCAGCTGCGGACACCAGGTCTACCCAGGGCATGAAACGGGCAACAGGTCTACCAAGCTGCGGACACCAGGTCTACCCAGGGCATGCTGCGGACACCAGGTCTACCCACGGCTTGCTGCGGACACCAGGTCTACCCAGCCATGAAACGGGCAACAGGTCTACCAAGCTGCGGACACCAGGTCTACCCAGGGCATGCTGCGGACACCAGGTCTACCCACGGCTTGCTGCGGACACCAGGTCTACCCAGCCATGAAACGGGCAACAGGTCTACCAAGCTGCGGACACCAGGTCTACCCAGGGCATGCTGCGGACACCAGGTCTACCCACGGCTTGCTGCGGACACCAGGTCTACCCAGCCATGAAACGGGCAACAGGTCTACCAAGCTGCGGACACCAGGTCTACCCAGGGCATGCTGCGGACACCAGGTCTACCCAGCCATGAAACGGGCAACAGGTCTACTCACGGCTTGCTGCGGACAACAGGTCTACCCAGCCATGAAACGGGCAACAGGTCTACCAAGCTGCGGACAACAGGTCTACCCAGGGCATGCTGCGGACACCAGGTCTACCCACTCAATGCTGCGGACAACAGGTCTACCCAGGCATGAATCGGGCAACAGGTCTACCAAGCTCCGGACACCAGGTCTACCCACGGCTTGCTGCGGACAACAGGTCTACCCAGCCATGAAACGGGCAACAGGTCTACCAAGCTGCGGACACCAGGTCTACCCAGGGCATGCTGCGGACACCAGGTCTACCCACGGCTTGCTGCGGACAACAGGTCTACCCAGGCATGAATCGGGCAACAGGTCTACCAAGCTCCGGACACCAGGTCTACCCACGGCTTGCTGCGGACAACAGGTCTACCCAGCCATGAAACGGGCAACAGGTCTACCAAGCTGCGGACACCAGGTCTACCCAGGGCATGCTGCGGACACCAGGTCTACCCAGCCATGAAACGGGCAACAGGTCTACTCACGGCTTGCTGCGGACACCAGGTCTACCCAGCCATGAAACGGGCAACAGGTCTACCAAGCTGCGGACACCAGGTCTACCCACGGCTTGCTGCGGACAACAGGTCTACCCAGGCATGAATCGGGCAACAGGTCTACTCACGGCTTGCTGCGGACACCAGGTCTACCCAGCCATGAAACGGGCAACAGGTCTACCAAGCTGCGGACACCAGGTCTACCCAGGGCATGCTGCGGACACCAGGTCTACCCACGGCTTGCTGCGGACAACAGGTCTACCCAGGCATGAATCGGGCAACAGGTCTACCAAGCTGCGGACACCAGGTCTACCCAGGGCATGCTGCGGACACCAGGTCTACCCACGGCTTGCTGCGGACAACAGGTCTACCAACTCAATGCTGCGGACAACAGGTCTACCCAGCCATGAAACGGGCAACAGGTCTACCAAGCTGCGGACACCAGGTCTACCCACGGCTTGCTGCGGACAACAGGTCTACCCAGCCATGAAACGGGCAACAGGTCTACCAAGCTGCGGACACCAGGTCTACCCAGCCATGAAACGGGCAACAGGTCTACTCACTCAATGCTGCGGACACCAGGTCTACCCAGCCATGAAACGGGCAACAGGTCTACCAACTCAATGCTGCGGACAACAGGTCTACCCAGCCATGAAACGGGCAACAGGTCTACCAAGCTGCGGACACCAGGTCTACCCACGGCTTGCTGCGGACAACAGGTCTACCCAGGCATGAATCGGGCAACAGGTCTACCAAGCTGCGGACACCAGGTCTACCCACGGCTTGCTGCGGACACCAGGTCTACCCAGCCATGAAACGGGCAACAGGTCTACCAAGCTGCGGACACCAGGTCTACCCAGGGCATGCTGCGGACACCAGGTCTACCCAGCCATGAAACGGGCAACAGGTCTACCAAGCTGCGGACAACAGGTCTACCCAGGGCATGCTGCGGACAACAGGTCTACCCAGCCATGAAACGGGCAACAGGTCTACTCACGGCTTGCTGCGGACACCAGGTCTACCCAGCCATGAAACGGGCAACAGGTCTACCAAGCTGCGGACACCAGGTCTACCCAGGGCATGCTGCGGACACCAGGTCTACCCACGGCTTGCTGCGGACACCAGGTCTACCCAGCCATGAAACGGGCAACAGGTCTACCAGGCTGCGGACACCAGGTCTACCCAGGGCATGCTGCGGACACCAGGTCTACCCACGGCTTGCTGCGGACAACAGGTCTACCCAGCCATGAAACGGGCAACAGGTCTACCAAGCTGCGGACACCAGGTCTACCCAGGGCATGCTGCGGACACCAGGTCTACCCAGCCATGAAACGGGCAACAGGTCTACTCACGGCTTGCTGCGGACACCAGGTCTACCCAGCCATGAAACGGGCAACAGGTCTACCAAGCTGCGGACACCAGGTCTACCCACGGCTTGCTGCGGACAACAGGTCTACCCAGGCATGAATCGGGCAACAGGTCTACTCACGGCTTGCTGCGGACACCAGGTCTACCCAGCCATGAAACGGGCAACAGGTCTACCAAGCTGCGGACACCAGGTCTACCCAGGGCATGCTGCGGACACCAGGTCTACCCACGGCTTGCTGCGGACAACAGGTCTACCCAGGCATGAATCGGGCAACAGGTCTACCAAGCTGCGGACACCAGGTCTACCCAGGGCATGCTGCGGACACCAGGTCTACCCACGGCTTGCTGCGGACAACAGGTCTACCAACTCAATGCTGCGGACAACAGGACTACCCAGCCATGAAACGGGCAACAGGTCTACCAAGCTGCGGACACCAGGTCTACCCACGGCTTGCTGCGGACAACAGGTCTACCCAGCCATGAAACGGGCAACAGGTCTACCAAGCTGCGGACACCAGGTCTACCCAGCCATGAAACGGGCAACAGGTCTACTCACTCAATGCTGCGGACACCAGGTCTACCCAGCCATGAAACGGGCAACAGGTCTACCAACTCAATGCTGCGGACAACAGGTCTACCCAGCCATGAAACGGGCAACAGGTCTACCAAGCTGCGGACACCAGGTCTACCCACGGCTTGCTGCGGACAACAGGTCTACCCAGGCATGAATCGGGCAACAGGTCTACCAAGCTGCGGACACCAGGTCTACCCACGGCTTGCTGCGGACACCAGGTCTACCCAGCCATGAAACGGGCAACAGGTCTACCAAGCTGCGGACACCAGGTCTACCCAGGGCATGCTGCGGACACCAGGTCTACCCAGCCATGAAACGGGCAACAGGTCTACCAAGCTGCGGACAACAGGTCTACCCAGGGCATGCTGCGGACAACAGGTCTACCCAGCCATGAAACGGGCAACAGGTCTACTCACGGCTTGCTGCGGACACCAGGTCTACCCAGCCATGAAACGGGCAACAGGTCTACCAAGCTGCGGACACCAGGTCTACCCAGGGCATGCTGCGGACACCAGGTCTACCCACGGCTTGCTGCGGACACCAGGTCTACCCAGCCATGAAACGGGCAACAGGTCTACCAGGCTGCGGACACCAGGTCTACCCAGGGCATGCTGCGGACACCAGGTCTACCCACGGCTTGCTGCGGACAACAGGTCTACCCAGCCATGAAACGGGCAACAGGTCTACCAAGCTGCGGACACCAGGTCTACCCAGGGCATGCTGCGGACAACAGGTCTACCCAGCCATGAAACGGGCAACAGGTCTACTCACGGCTTGCTGCGGACAACAGGTCTACCCAGCCATGAAACGGGCAACAGGTCTACCAAGCTGCGGACACCAGGTCTACCCAGGGCATGCTGCGGACACCAGGTCTACCCACGGCTTGCTGCGGACACCAGGTCTACCCAGCCATGAAACAGGCAACAGGTCTACCAAGCTGCGGACACCAGGTCTACCCAGCCATGAAACGGGCAACAGGTCTACCAAGCTGCGGACACCAGGTCTACCCAGGGCATGCTGCGGACACCAGGTCTACCAACTCAATGCTGCGGACACCAGGTCTACCCAGCCATGAAACGGGCAACAGGTCTACCAAGCTGCGGACACCAGGTCTACCCAGGGCATGCTGCGGACACCAGGTCTACCAACTCAATGCTGCGGACACCAGGTCTACCCAGCCATGAAACGGGCAACAGGTCTACCAACTCAATGCTGCGGGCAACAGGTCTACCCAGGCATGAATCGGGCAACAGGTCTACCAAGCTGCGGACACCAGGTCTACCCAGGGCATGAAACGGGCAACAGGTCTACCAAGCTGCGGACACCAGGTCTACCCAGGGCATGCTGAGGACACCAGGTCTACCCACGGCTTGCTGCGGACAACAGGTCTACCCAGCCATGAAACGGGCAACAGGTCTACCAAGCTGCGGACACCAGGTCTACCCAGGGCATGCTGCGGACACCAGGTCTACCCACGGCTTGCTGCGGACACCAGGTCTACCCAGCCATGAAACGGGCAACAGGTCTACCAAGCTGCGGACACCAGGTCTACCCAGGGCATGCTGCGGACACCAGGTCTACCCACGGCTTGCTGCGGACACCAGGTCTACCCAGCCATGAAACGGGCAACAGGTCTACTCACGGCTTGCTGCGGACACCAGGTCTACCCAGCCATGAAACGGGCAACAGGTCTACCAAGCTGCGGACACCAGGTCTACCCAGGGCATGCTGCGGACACCAGGTCTACCCACTCAATGCTGCGGACAACAGGTCTACCCAGGCATGAATCGGGCAACAGGTCTACCAAGCTCCGGACACCAGGTCTACCCACGGCTTGCTGCGGACAACAGGTCTACCCAGCCATGAAACGGGCAACAGGTCTACCCACTCAATGCTGCGGACAACAGGTCTACCCAGCCATGAAACGGGCAACAGGTCTACCAAGCTGCGGACACCAGGTCTACCCAGGGCATGCTGCGGACACCAGGTCTACCCAGCCATGAAACGGGCAACAGGTCTACTCACGGCTTGCTGCGGACAACAGGTCTACCCAGCCATGAAACGGGCAACAGGTCTACCAAGCTGCGGACACCAGGTCTACCCAGGGCATGCTGCGGACACCAGGTCTACCCAGCCATGAAACGGGCAACAGGTCTACTCACGGCTTGCTGCGGACAACAGGTCTACCCAGCCATGAAACGGGCAACAGGTCTACCAAGCTGCGGACAACAGGTCTACCCAGGGCATGCTGCGGACAACAGGTCTACCCAGCCATGAAACGGGCAACAGGTCTACTCACGGCTTGCTGCGGACACCAGGTCTACCCAGCCATGAAACGGGCAACAGGTCTACCAAGCTGCGGACACCAGGTCTACCCAGGGCATGCTGCGGACACCAGGTCTACCCACGGCTTGCTGCGGACACCAGGTCTACCCAGCCATGAAACAGGCAACAGGTCTACCAAGCTGCGGACACCAGGTCTACCCAGCCATGAAACGGGCAACAGGTCTACCAAGCTGCGGACACCAGGTCTACCCAGGGCATGCTGCGGACACCAGGTCTACCAACTCAATGCTGCGGACAACAGGTCTACCCAGCCATGAAACGGGCAACAGGTCTACCAAGCTGCGGACACCAGGTCTACCCAGGGCATGCTGCGGACACCAGGTCTACCAACTCAATGCTGCGGACACCAGGTCTACCCAGCCATGAAACGGGCAACAGGTCTACCAACTCAATGCTGCGGGCAACAGGTCTACCCAGGCATGAATCGGGCAACAGGTCTACCAAGCTGCGGACACCAGGTCTACCCAGGGCATGAAACGGGCAACAGGTCTACCAAGCTGCGGACACCAGGTCTACCCAGGGCATGCTGAGGACAACAGGTCTACCCACGGCTTGCTGCGGACAACAGGTCTACCCAGCCATGAAACGGGCAACAGGTCTACCAAGCTGCGGACACCAGGTCTACCCAGGGCATGCTGCGGACACCAGGTCTACCCACGGCTTGCTGCGGACACCAGGTCTACCCAGCCATGAAACGGGCAACAGGTCTACCAAGCTGCGGACACCAGGTCTACCCAGGGCATGCTGCGGACACCAGGTCTACCCACGGCTTGCTGCGGACACCAGGTCTACCCAGCCATGAAACGGGCAACAGGTCTACCAAGCTGCCGACACCAGGTCTACCCAGGGCATGCTGCGGACACCAGGTCTACCCAGCCATGAAACGGGCAACAGGTCTACTCACGGCTTGCTGCGGACACCAGGTCTACCCAGCCATGAAACGGGCAACAGGTCTACCAAGCTGCGGACAACAGGTCTACCCAGGGCATGCTGCGGACACCAGGTCTACCCACTCAATGCTGCGGACAACAGGTCTACCCAGGCATGAATCGGGCAACAGGTCTACCAAGCTGCGGACACCAGGTCTACCCACGGCTTGCTGCGGACAACAGGTCTACCCAGCCATGAAACGGGCAACAGGTCTACCAAGCTGCGGACACCAGGTCTACCCACGGCTTGCTGCGGACACCAGGTCTACCCAGCCATGAAACGGGCAACAGGTCTACTCACGGCTTGCTGCGGACAACAGGTCTACCCTGCCATGAAACGGGCAACAGGTCTACCAAGCTGCGGACACCAGGTCTACCCAGGGCATGCTGCGGACACCAGGTCTACCCACTCAATGCTGCGGACAACAGGTCTACCCAGCCATGAATCGGGCAACAGGTCTACCAAGCTCCGGACACCAGGTCTACCCACGGCTTGCTGCGGACAACAGGTCTACCCAGCCATGAAACGGGCAACAGGTCTACCAAGCTGCGGACACCAGGTCTACCCAGGGCATGCTGCGGACACCAGGTCTACCCACGGCTTGCTGCGGACACCAGGTCTACCCAGCCATGAAACGGGCAACAGGTCTACCAAGCTGCGGACACCAGGTCTACCCAGGGCATGCTGCGGACACCAGGTCTACCCAGCCATGAAACGGGCAACAGGTCTACTCACGGCTTGCTGCGGACAACAGGTCTACCCAGCCATGAAACGGGCAACAGGTCTACCAAGCTGCGGACAACAGGTCTACCCAGGGCATGCTGCGGACACCAGGTCTACCCACTCAATGCTGCGGACAACAGGTCTACCCAGGCATGAATCGGGCAACAGGTCTACCAAGCTCCGGACACCAGGTCTACCCACGGCTTGCTGCGGACAACAGGTCTACCCAGCCATGAAACGGGCAACAGGTCTACCAAGCTGCGGACACCAGGTCTACCCAGGGCATGCTGCGGACACCAGGTCTACCCAGCCATGAAACGGGCAACAGGTCTACTCACGGCTTGCTGCGGACAACAGGTCTACCCAGCCATGAAACGGGCAACAGGTCTACCAAGCTGCGGACACCAGGTCTACCCAGGGCATGCTGCGGACACCAGGTCTACCCACGGCTTGCTGCGGACACCAGGTCTACCCAGCCATGAAACGGGCAACAGGTCTACCAAGCTGCGGACACCAGGTCTACCCAGGGCATGCTGCGGACAACAGGTCTACCCACGGCTTGCTGCGGACAACAGGTCTACCCAGCCATGAAACGGGCAACAGGTCTACCAAGCTGCGGACACCAGGTCTACCCAGGGCATGCTGCGGACACCAGGTCTACCCAGCCATGAAACGGGCAACAGGTCTACTCACGGCTTGCTGCGGACACCAGGTCTACCCAGCCATGAAACGGGCAACAGGTCTACCAACTCAATGCTGCGGACACCAGGTCTACCCAGCCATGAAACGGGCAACAGGTCTACCAAGCTGCGGACACCAGGTCTACCCAGGGCATGCTGCGGACACCAGGTCTACCCACGGCTTGCTGCGGACACCAGGTCTACCCAGCCATGAAACGGGCAACAGGTCTACCAAGCTGCGGACACCAGGTCTACCCAGGGCATGCTGCGGACACCAGGTCTACCCACTCAATGCTGCGGACAACAGGTCTACCCAGCCATGAATCGGGCAACAGGTCTACCAAGCTGCGGACACCAGGTCTACCCACGGCTTGCTGCGGACAACAGGTCTACCCAGCCATGAAACGGCACCAGGTCTACTCACGGCTTGCTGCGGACACCAGGTCTACCCAGCCATGAAACGGGCAACAGGTCTACCAAGCTGCGGACACCAGGTCTACCCAGCCATGAAACGGGCAACAGGTCTACCAACTCAATGCTGCGGACAACAGGTCTACCCAGCCATGAAACGGGCAACAGGTCTACCAAGCTGCGGACACCAGGTCTACCCACGGCTTGCTGCGGACACCAGGTCTACCAACTCAATGCTGCGGACACCAGGTCTACCCAGCCATGAAACGGGCAACAGGTCTACCAAGCTGCGGACACCAGGTCTACCCACGGCTTGCTGCGGACAACAGGTCTACCCAGCCATGAAACGGGCAACAGGTCTACCAAGCTGCGGACACCAGGTCTACCCAGGGCATGCTGCGGACGCCAGGTCTACCCAGCCATGAAACGGGCAACAGGTCTACCAAGCTGCGGACACCAGGTCTACCCAGGGCATGCTGCGGACACCAGGTCTACCAACTCAATGCTGCGGACACCAGGTCTACCCAGCCATGAAACGGGCAACAGGTCTACCAAGCTGCGGACACCAGGTCTACCCAGGGTATGTAGCGGACACCAGGTCTACCAACTCAATGCTGCGGACAACAGGTCTACCCAGCCATGAAACGGGCAACAGGTCTACCAAGCTGCGGACACCAGGTCTACCCACGGCTTGCTGCGGACAACAGGTCTACCCAGCCATGAAACGGGCAACAGGTCTACCCACTCAATGCTGCGGACAACAGGTCTACCCAGCCATGAAACGGGCAACAGGTCTACCAAGCTGCGGACACCAGGTCTACCCAGGGCATGCTGCGGACAACAGGTCTACCCAGCCATGAAACGGGCAACAGGTCTACTCACGGCTTGCTGCGGACAACAGGTCTACCCAGCCATGAAACGGGCAACAGGTCTACCAAGCTGCGGACACCAGGTCTACCCAGGGCATGCTGCGGACACCAGGTCTACCCAGCCATGAAACGGGCAACAGGTCTACTCACGGCTTGCTGCGGACACCAGGTCTACCCAGCCATGAAACGGGCAACAGGTCTACCAAGCTGCGGACACCAGGTCTACCCAGCCATGAAACGGGCAACAGGTCTACCAAGCTGCGGACACCAGGTCTACCCAGGGCATGCTGCGGACACCAGGTCTACCAACTCAATGCTGCGGACAACAGGTCTACCCAGCCATGAAACGGGCAACAGGTCTACCAAGCTGCGGACACCAGGTCTACCCAGGGCATGCTGCGGACACCAGGTCTACCAACTCAATGCTGCGGACAACAGGTCTACCCAGCCATGAAACGGGCAACAGGTCTACCAAGCTGCGGACACCAGGTCTACCCACGGCTTGCTGCGGACACCAGGTCTACCCAGCCATGAAACGGGCAACAGGTCTACCAAGCTGCGGACACCAGGTCTACCCAGGGCATGCTGCGGACACCAGGTCTACCCACGGCTTGCTGCGGACCACAGGTCTACCCACTCCAAGCTGCGGACACCAGGTCTAACTACTCCATTACGCGGACAACAGGTCTACCCACTCCATGCGGCGGACAACATGTCTACCCGCTCCATGCTGCGGACACCAGGTCTGCCCACGCCGTGATGCGGACCACAGGTCTACCTTCGCCATGCTGCACGCAGCCCGGGTCGCACCGGAGCTAGGTAGACCCGGTCGCCGCGGCCGTCGCAGCGCCCTCGCCCTCGACGGCGGACCCACGCCGCCGGTCCCGGAGGCGGGTAGACCTGGTCGCCGCGGCCACGGCGGCCGCCCATCCCGGAGCCCAGTAGACCTGGCCGCCGCGGGACCGGCCAAGTTTCCCGGAGTCGTGTAGACCTGGTCGTCGCGGCCACGGCCGCCGCCGCTGCGCCTTCGCCGGCGACGGCGGTCCCACGCCACCGGCCCCGGAGCCGCGTCGACCTGGCCGCCGCGGGACGGGCCACGTTTCGCGGATCCGGGTAGACGAGGCATCCTTGTACCATCTCGGAGCCGGGGAAACCCCACAGCCTCTTAACGCTCCGGAGCCCAAGTGCTCCAGCAGCCTTGCCCCGCCCGGCAGAATCGATTTCAAGACCAAGACATATTTTCGACAACATTTTATTTCATCATTTCATTTCATTTCTTTTCATTTCATTTTATTATTTTATTTTATTTCGTTTTGTTTTGTTTTGTTTTGTTTTGTTTTGATTTGATTTGATTTGATTTGTTTCATTTCCTCTTTGCCTTTTTTGAATGATTGCCTCTTCTATTTACTCGGAAAGAAAATCTTTTCCGGAAAACAAAACTCTTGCCAAATCTTATTTGTGATCCCTTTGGGCCCACAGCCGAGCTGACGGAGGGCCTGTGCCCGGTTCTCGCCCTGCTGACACACTGACCCCCCCAAACGGCGTCCTCCCTACCCCACGCCTCCTCCCCCGTCCCCCAGAGACCCTACCTACAGAGCCCCCCCCCCCCACAAAACAGAACCTCACGGGCCGCAGCACAGCCAGGGGAAGCACGTACGTGCAGCGAAACTCGGCCCAAAGCCGCCGCGCCCTGGCACAACTCGCCCTGCCCCTTCCCGCCCCACGGAGGCGGCTGCATCGAGGCGACCGGCGCCGCCGTCGGCAAGCGGGTGGCCGCTTTCGGGCCGGTTCTTCCGCGGAAGGTCTGCAGAGCTCTTGGGGCCTCGGCGCGGGTTTGGGGGGCCGTGAGGGCTCGCTGTCGAGGCGCCCGGGGCCGGCACGAAGCCGCCTGCCCTCTCCCTGTCCCTGCCCCGTCTTCCGCAGCCACCCATTAACGCTGGGGGCGAGCCCGCCCTCCGCCATCAACCTCCCATGCAGCGCTTTCAGACTTTCCCCGCCCCTGCCCATTGTCGGCTGGGGGCGCCCTGCCCCCCGCCGTCAGCCTCCCTGGCAGCGCTTTCAGACTCTCTCGGGCCCCTGCCCATTGTCGGCTGGGGGCGCCCCGCCCCCCGCCCTTAGCCTCCCTGGCAGCGCTTTCAGACTGCCTCGGGCCCTGCCCATTGTCGGTTGGGGGCGCCCCGCCCCCCGCCCTCAGCCTCCCTGGCAGCGCTTTCAGACGGTCTCGTGCCCTGCCCATTGTCGGTTGGGGGCGACCCCGCCCTCCGCCATCAGCCTCCCTGGCAGCGCTTTCAGACTGCCTCGGGCCCTGCCCATTGTCGGTTGGGGGCGACCCCGCCCTCCGCCATCAGCCTCCCTGGCAGCACTTTCAGCCTCTTCCTGCCCCCGCCCACGGTCCCACCGGGCAGTTTACACGGCGGCGGCGGGAGGCTGATGCCGAGGTCGGCAGGCGGAGAGCCTGGTGCACAAGCAGGGATGGCGGCGGGATGATTGGCGCCGTCTGTCCCTGGCCAAAGAAGCTCTCTGTTCAGCTTTCTCGGAGCCTTTTGCTTGGGTGGCGTTCCTTCCTCCTCCGCCCCGGCGCCGCTCAAGCCTGCGGCAGGGCGGCAGCGCGGCGGGTGGGCGGCCGGGGGGAGGGGGGAGGGGGGGGGGAGGGAGGGAGCGCGCGAGCGAGCGAGCGAGCGAGCGCGCTGCAGAAATGAAGCCCGGAGCAGGGCCGCGGTCCATTCGAGCACGGGGAGGGGGCGCGACAACGCTGCCTGCTCCTGTCGGGGAGCGCTTGGGGAAGTGGGGTGCCGGCACCATGACGGCGGAGCGGACAGGGGCCGCGGCTGGGGAAGAGGCCGGCGGAGCTCGCCAGTGGATGCTGGCGCACGGAGCCGGCAGGGACACCTGGGCACGGCTGGGACCGAAAGTCGCCCGCCTTCACGCCCCGCCTTTCGCCGGGGGGAAGAAGACGCGAGAGCAGGGCTGCCTGCTGGGCTGCCAGTGCCCGCGGTCATGCCGGACGTGCAGGCCGACCGCCGAAGGCGTGCTCGCCGCTGCAGAGACGACAAGGGGGCCGCGCGTCCGATGGAAGAGACGGGGCGCCATCGCGCGGCGGCCGGGCTGCAAGGCCGGCCGACGGTAACAGGACTACCACGCCGCGGGCGGCCACAGACAAAGACCGGCCGAGGGCAACAGGTCTACCCAGCATTATGCCGGCCGGTACCAGGGCCGGCCGAGGGCAACAGGTCTACCCAGCATTAGGCCAGCCGGAAAGACGGCCGGCAGAGGGCAACAGGTCTACCCAGCATTAGGCCGCCACGTCCAAAGGCCGGCCGAGGGCAACAGGTCTACCCAGCATTCGGCTGGCCGGTAACACGGCGGGCCGAGGGCAACAGGTCTACCCAGCATTAGGCCGGCCGGTAACACTGCCGGCCGAGGGCAACAGGTCTACCCAGCATTAGGCCGCCACGTCCAAAGGCCGGCCGAGGGCAACAGGTCTACCCAGCATTAGGCCGCCACGTCCAAAGGCCGGCCGAGGGCAACAGGT
>NW_028276074.1:7317500-7332500 GCF_052056855.1 Sturnus vulgaris | reverse complement strand
GAGCCGCACCGCCGCCCGGTGCTGCTCGCGGCCGGCACCCACGGGACGCTAAACTCGGACCAGGGCCAGCGCCGGCACCTCGCGTGGTTTTAAGGACACCTTGAGTGCTCACGGGGCCACGCGGCCATCACACAGCCTGGGACGGTAAAGATGTTCCTTCCCCGGCAAGCGGAAGGAGCGACACCTCGCCTGCGACGGGAAGCGAATTGGACAGGAGACCGCCCTGCTCGAGGGACCGGACACCACCGAGACTTCGCCCGGAGGAGCCGGCCCGCCGGGGGCCCTTTCCGACGCGACCCGAAAAGCCTCATCGATCGGACGGGGACAGAAAGAAAAGCAGCCGCGGGGCAACGGGGAGCCCCCGCGGCCGCGGGTTCCTGGGACAACGGCAACGGAGCAGGGCTCCAACATGCGTGCGAGCGGGACACGTCCCCGAGAGGCCCTCCCTTGGCGCCGCCGAGCCTCCCCGACGCTCCCTAGGCCCCCGACGCCGGCGGGCCGCTTGCAACCTTCGGGATCGATCACGCAGCAGAGGAAGAGAGCGGGGGGTGCCGCCACCCGCCCGCGGGCCGCAAGACAACGGAAAACGGAGCAGCTGCCACCGACCACGCCGCGGGCCACCGGCTTTCGCCCGCCTCGCAGCGATCGGCTTCCCACCCGGAAAAAAAGCCGGGGGGAAGGGCAAGCCACCGCACCAAAAAAAAAACTAAAAAAAAAGCACGCCATGCGTCGCACGACCCGTGCTAGCCACGGGGGTCACGAGCCAGGGGTGGGGGCGAGAACGCGCCTCTCAACTCCTCCCGTAAAACCCCTCCAACCACCGGACATACGGTCTCTTTTCTCACTCGCCAACACAGCCAGCCCTTCTCTCTCGCCTTTCGCTTTCGCTTCGGTGGCGGCCCGTGACCCTTCGTCAGCGCGCGCTTCTCGGTGCCGCGGCTTAGGGCCGCGAGAGAAAAAGAACGGAGGCCGGGCGGGCACCCCCACACTGCCCCGCACACCGGGCACGCTTTAATAAAAAAGAACGGAGCCGCTCGCAAAACCCAGCCCCCGCCGGCAACGGCAACCACGGCAGCCGGGGCAGGCCAGACACCACGGGCCGCCCCGGCACGGTGCCTCGATCGCGCCCGGCCGATACCGAGAAAGGGCGAGGCGCCGCCGCCCCGCCCACGACACACTCTCGGGGGCTCACTCGCTCGCTCGCTCTCTGTTGGGTTGCGGGGTCCGTCCTGGGGGGGGGGACACGGCCGGCCACCGCGGCCGACCGCCGCCCCGGAAAAATTCTGCCCGCTACACGCGGGTCCCCGGCTTAGGGCCGAGGAAGGGGGACGACTTCAACAACACACGGCAGGGCCGGACACTCCCGTCACCGAGCCCCCCTTCGCAGGCAAGCAAGCGAAGCCGAGAGGCGAGGCCACACGCCCCACTGCATGTCCCCCGCTGCCCTTTCGATACGGACACAACTCTGGCAACACAGGTCGGGAGCGGGAAACGAGGCGCAGCCAACCTCGGCCAAGCGAGCCACGCCCGGGGGGCTCTCGGGGAGGGGGGCCAGGGAAAGCCCGGGCAGGCTCAACACAACCCCGGGCCGGCCCCACAGAAATCCAGCCCCGGCTGCCGGCCACCAGCGTGCACCGGGACCGACAGCCGAAGAAATGCCGCACCCGGCGAGCGGGCGGGGCCCCGGCTTAAGGCCGGGCAGAAAAGGGGCGAGGCGCCGCCGCCTCGCCCGCCACCATCCCCGGGGGAGCGAGCAGGCGCCCGGCTCCCCGTTGTCACGAAACCGGCAGCAGCCGGGCCGGAGCGGGACACACTCGCGGCTTTCTCGCCCTCTCTCTGGGCCTTTTTCTCGCTTCTCCCCCGCCTGGAACAACGCAGCCTCGCCTGGGCCGGGGGAGCGCGGTGGCTCTCGGATCGCATCGCTCTCTCTGGGGGCTTTCTCGCTTCTCCCCCGGACTGAACACGCAGCCTCGGCCTGGGCCGGGGAGCGGCTCTCGGATCGCATCGGTCTCTCTGGGGGCTTTCTCGCTTCTCCCCCGACTGAGCACGCAGCCTCGCCTGGGCCGGGGAGCGGCTCTCGGATCGCATCGGTCTCTCTCTCTGGGCTAACCTGTCCCAGTCGAACTGGGTAAGACGGGAAGCCGGACGAAGCCACGCGACTCGCCCCGACATCGGCGGTGTTCTTCTGGCCCTGGCGACCGCACGCGCGTCCGCCCTTCTCCGCCACGGACACAGGCACGGCAACAGCCTGTGGGGATACGGCCCGTCACCTCGTTCCCATAATACGGACAGATGGGCCCGAAGCGGCGGAGGCCGGAAAGAGAACCGATGTACGTGACCGAGGGGGCGCAGTGGCGCACGCCGCCTTCTACGATGACATAGCCGGAGGCAGCGAGAAACAGCGACCCCTTGGAGTACTTCCAGGCCGGCGGCGGACAACAGGTCTACCAGCCATGAAACGGGCAACAGGTCTACCGACGGCTTGCTGCGGACAACAGGTCTACCCAGCCATGAAACGGGCAACAGGTCTACCAAGCTGCGGACACCAGGTCTACCCAGGGCATGCTGCGGACAACAGGTCTACCCACGGCTTGCTGCGGACAACAGGTCTACCCAGCTGCGGACACCAGGTCTACCCAGGGCATGAAACGGGCAACAGGTCTACCAAGCTGCGGACACCAGGTCTACCCAGGGCATGCTGCGGACACCAGGTCTACCCACGGCTTGCTGCGGACACCAGGTCTACCCAGCCATGAAACGGGCAACAGGTCTACCAAGCTGCGGACACCAGGTCTACCCAGGGCATGCTGCGGACACCAGGTCTACCCACGGCTTGCTGCGGACACCAGGTCTACCCAGCCATGAAACGGGCAACAGGTCTACCAAGCTGCGGACACCAGGTCTACCCAGGGCATGCTGCGGACACCAGGTCTACCCACGGCTTGCTGCGGACACCAGGTCTACCCAGCCATGAAACGGGCAACAGGTCTACCAAGCTGCGGACACCAGGTCTACCCAGGGCATGCTGCGGACACCAGGTCTACCCAGCCATGAAACGGGCAACAGGTCTACTCACGGCTTGCTGCGGACAACAGGTCTACCCAGCCATGAAACGGGCAACAGGTCTACCAAGCTGCGGACAACAGGTCTACCCAGGGCATGCTGCGGACACCAGGTCTACCCACTCAATGCTGCGGACAACAGGTCTACCCAGGCATGAATCGGGCAACAGGTCTACCAAGCTCCGGACACCAGGTCTACCCACGGCTTGCTGCGGACAACAGGTCTACCCAGCCATGAAACGGGCAACAGGTCTACCAAGCTGCGGACACCAGGTCTACCCAGGGCATGCTGCGGACACCAGGTCTACCCACGGCTTGCTGCGGACAACAGGTCTACCCAGGCATGAATCGGGCAACAGGTCTACCAAGCTCCGGACACCAGGTCTACCCACGGCTTGCTGCGGACAACAGGTCTACCCAGCCATGAAACGGGCAACAGGTCTACCAAGCTGCGGACACCAGGTCTACCCAGGGCATGCTGCGGACACCAGGTCTACCCAGCCATGAAACGGGCAACAGGTCTACTCACGGCTTGCTGCGGACACCAGGTCTACCCAGCCATGAAACGGGCAACAGGTCTACCAAGCTGCGGACACCAGGTCTACCCACGGCTTGCTGCGGACAACAGGTCTACCCAGGCATGAATCGGGCAACAGGTCTACTCACGGCTTGCTGCGGACACCAGGTCTACCCAGCCATGAAACGGGCAACAGGTCTACCAAGCTGCGGACACCAGGTCTACCCAGGGCATGCTGCGGACACCAGGTCTACCCACGGCTTGCTGCGGACAACAGGTCTACCCAGGCATGAATCGGGCAACAGGTCTACCAAGCTGCGGACACCAGGTCTACCCAGGGCATGCTGCGGACACCAGGTCTACCCACGGCTTGCTGCGGACAACAGGTCTACCAACTCAATGCTGCGGACAACAGGTCTACCCAGCCATGAAACGGGCAACAGGTCTACCAAGCTGCGGACACCAGGTCTACCCACGGCTTGCTGCGGACAACAGGTCTACCCAGCCATGAAACGGGCAACAGGTCTACCAAGCTGCGGACACCAGGTCTACCCAGCCATGAAACGGGCAACAGGTCTACTCACTCAATGCTGCGGACACCAGGTCTACCCAGCCATGAAACGGGCAACAGGTCTACCAACTCAATGCTGCGGACAACAGGTCTACCCAGCCATGAAACGGGCAACAGGTCTACCAAGCTGCGGACACCAGGTCTACCCACGGCTTGCTGCGGACAACAGGTCTACCCAGGCATGAATCGGGCAACAGGTCTACCAAGCTGCGGACACCAGGTCTACCCACGGCTTGCTGCGGACACCAGGTCTACCCAGCCATGAAACGGGCAACAGGTCTACCAAGCTGCGGACACCAGGTCTACCCAGGGCATGCTGCGGACACCAGGTCTACCCAGCCATGAAACGGGCAACAGGTCTACCAAGCTGCGGACAACAGGTCTACCCAGGGCATGCTGCGGACAACAGGTCTACCCAGCCATGAAACGGGCAACAGGTCTACTCACGGCTTGCTGCGGACACCAGGTCTACCCAGCCATGAAACGGGCAACAGGTCTACCAAGCTGCGGACACCAGGTCTACCCAGGGCATGCTGCGGACACCAGGTCTACCCACGGCTTGCTGCGGACACCAGGTCTACCCAGCCATGAAACGGGCAACAGGTCTACCAGGCTGCGGACACCAGGTCTACCCAGGGCATGCTGCGGACACCAGGTCTACCCACGGCTTGCTGCGGACAACAGGTCTACCCAGCCATGAAACGGGCAACAGGTCTACCAAGCTGCGGACACCAGGTCTACCCAGGGCATGCTGCGGACACCAGGTCTACCCAGCCATGAAACGGGCAACAGGTCTACTCACGGCTTGCTGCGGACACCAGGTCTACCCAGCCATGAAACGGGCAACAGGTCTACCAAGCTGCGGACACCAGGTCTACCCACGGCTTGCTGCGGACAACAGGTCTACCCAGGCATGAATCGGGCAACAGGTCTACTCACGGCTTGCTGCGGACACCAGGTCTACCCAGCCATGAAACGGGCAACAGGTCTACCAAGCTGCGGACACCAGGTCTACCCAGGGCATGCTGCGGACACCAGGTCTACCCACGGCTTGCTGCGGACAACAGGTCTACCCAGGCATGAATCGGGCAACAGGTCTACCAAGCTGCGGACACCAGGTCTACCCAGGGCATGCTGCGGACACCAGGTCTACCCACGGCTTGCTGCGGACAACAGGTCTACCAACTCAATGCTGCGGACAACAGGTCTACCCAGCCATGAAACGGGCAACAGGTCTACCAAGCTGCGGACACCAGGTCTACCCACGGCTTGCTGCGGACAACAGGTCTACCCAGCCATGAAACGGGCAACAGGTCTACCAAGCTGCGGACACCAGGTCTACCCAGCCATGAAACGGGCAACAGGTCTACTCACTCAATGCTGCGGACACCAGGTCTACCCAGCCATGAAACGGGCAACAGGTCTACCAACTCAATGCTGCGGACAACAGGTCTACCCAGCCATGAAACGGGCAACAGGTCTACCAAGCTGCGGACACCAGGTCTACCCACGGCTTGCTGCGGACAACAGGTCTACCCAGGCATGAATCGGGCAACAGGTCTACCAAGCTGCGGACACCAGGTCTACCCACGGCTTGCTGCGGACACCAGGTCTACCCAGCCATGAAACGGGCAACAGGTCTACCAAGCTGCGGACACCAGGTCTACCCAGGGCATGCTGCGGACACCAGGTCTACCCAGCCATGAAACGGGCAACAGGTCTACCAAGCTGCGGACAACAGGTCTACCCAGGGCATGCTGCGGACAACAGGTCTACCCAGCCATGAAACGGGCAACAGGTCTACTCACGGCTTGCTGCGGACACCAGGTCTACCCAGCCATGAAACGGGCAACAGGTCTACCAAGCTGCGGACACCAGGTCTACCCAGGGCATGCTGCGGACACCAGGTCTACCCACGGCTTGCTGCGGACACCAGGTCTACCCAGCCATGAAACGGGCAACAGGTCTACCAGGCTGCGGACACCAGGTCTACCCAGGGCATGCTGCGGACACCAGGTCTACCCACGGCTTGCTGCGGACAACAGGTCTACCCAGCCATGAAACGGGCAACAGGTCTACCAAGCTGCGGACACCAGGTCTACCCAGGGCATGCTGCGGACACCAGGTCTACCCAGCCATGAAACGGGCAACAGGTCTACTCACGGCTTGCTGCGGACAACAGGTCTACCCAGCCATGAAACGGGCAACAGGTCTACCAAGCTGCGGACACCAGGTCTACCCAGGGCATGCTGCGGACACCAGGTCTACCCACGGCTTGCTGCGGACACCAGGTCTACCCAGCCATGAAACAGGCAACAGGTCTACCAAGCTGCGGACACCAGGTCTACCCAGCCATGAAACGGGCAACAGGTCTACCAAGCTGCGGACACCAGGTCTACCCAGGGCATGCTGCGGACACCAGGTCTACCAACTCAATGCTGCGGACACCAGGTCTACCCAGCCATGAAACGGGCAACAGGTCTACCAAGCTGCGGACACCAGGTCTACCCAGGGCATGCTGCGGACACCAGGTCTACCAACTCAATGCTGCGGACACCAGGTCTACCCAGCCATGAAACGGGCAACAGGTCTACCAACTCAATGCTGCGGGCAACAGGTCTACCCAGGCATGAATCGGGCAACAGGTCTACCAAGCTGCGGACACCAGGTCTACCCAGGGCATGAAACGGGCAACAGGTCTACCAAGCTGCGGACACCAGGTCTACCCAGGGCATGCTGAGGACACCAGGTCTACCCACGGCTTGCTGCGGACAACAGGTCTACCCAGCCATGAAACGGGCAACAGGTCTACCAAGCTGCGGACACCAGGTCTACCCAGGGCATGCTGCGGACACCAGGTCTACCCACGGCTTGCTGCGGACACCAGGTCTACCCAGCCATGAAACGGGCAACAGGTCTACCAAGCTGCGGACACCAGGTCTACCCAGGGCATGCTGCGGACACCAGGTCTACCCACGGCTTGCTGCGGACACCAGGTCTACCCAGCCATGAAACGGGCAACAGGTCTACTCACGGCTTGCTGCGGACACCAGGTCTACCCAGCCATGAAACGGGCAACAGGTCTACCAAGCTGCGGACACCAGGTCTACCCAGGGCATGCTGCGGACACCAGGTCTACCCACTCAATGCTGCGGACAACAGGTCTACCCAGGCATGAATCGGGCAACAGGTCTACCAAGCTCCGGACACCAGGTCTACCCACGGCTTGCTGCGGACAACAGGTCTACCCAGCCATGAAACGGGCAACAGGTCTACCCACTCAATGCTGCGGACAACAGGTCTACCCAGCCATGAAACGGGCAACAGGTCTACCAAGCTGCGGACACCAGGTCTACCCAGGGCATGCTGCGGACACCAGGTCTACCCAGCCATGAAACGGGCAACAGGTCTACTCACGGCTTGCTGCGGACAACAGGTCTACCCAGCCATGAAACGGGCAACAGGTCTACCAAGCTGCGGACACCAGGTCTACCCAGGGCATGCTGCGGACACCAGGTCTACCCAGCCATGAAACGGGCAACAGGTCTACTCACGGCTTGCTGCGGACAACAGGTCTACCCAGCCATGAAACGGGCAACAGGTCTACCAAGCTGCGGACAACAGGTCTACCCAGGGCATGCTGCGGACAACAGGTCTACCCAGCCATGAAACGGGCAACAGGTCTACTCACGGCTTGCTGCGGACACCAGGTCTACCCAGCCATGAAACGGGCAACAGGTCTACCAAGCTGCGGACACCAGGTCTACCCAGGGCATGCTGCGGACACCAGGTCTACCCACGGCTTGCTGCGGACACCAGGTCTACCCAGCCATGAAACAGGCAACAGGTCTACCAAGCTGCGGACACCAGGTCTACCCAGCCATGAAACGGGCAACAGGTCTACCAAGCTGCGGACACCAGGTCTACCCAGGGCATGCTGCGGACACCAGGTCTACCAACTCAATGCTGCGGACAACAGGTCTACCCAGCCATGAAACGGGCAACAGGTCTACCAAGCTGCGGACACCAGGTCTACCCAGGGCATGCTGCGGACACCAGGTCTACCAACTCAATGCTGCGGACACCAGGTCTACCCAGCCATGAAACGGGCAACAGGTCTACCAACTCAATGCTGCGGGCAACAGGTCTACCCAGGCATGAATCGGGCAACAGGTCTACCAAGCTGCGGACACCAGGTCTACCCAGGGCATGAAACGGGCAACAGGTCTACCAAGCTGCGGACACCAGGTCTACCCAGGGCATGCTGAGGACAACAGGTCTACCCACGGCTTGCTGCGGACAACAGGTCTACCCAGCCATGAAACGGGCAACAGGTCTACCAAGCTGCGGACACCAGGTCTACCCAGGGCATGCTGCGGACACCAGGTCTACCCACGGCTTGCTGCGGACACCAGGTCTACCCAGCCATGAAACGGGCAACAGGTCTACCAAGCTGCGGACACCAGGTCTACCCAGGGCATGCTGCGGACACCAGGTCTACCCACGGCTTGCTGCGGACACCAGGTCTACCCAGCCATGAAACGGGCAACAGGTCTACCAAGCTGCCGACACCAGGTCTACCCAGGGCATGCTGCGGACACCAGGTCTACCCAGCCATGAAACGGGCAACAGGTCTACTCACGGCTTGCTGCGGACACCAGGTCTACCCAGCCATGAAACGGGCAACAGGTCTACCAAGCTGCGGACAACAGGTCTACCCAGGGCATGCTGCGGACACCAGGTCTACCCACTCAATGCTGCGGACAACAGGTCTACCCAGGCATGAATCGGGCAACAGGTCTACCAAGCTGCGGACACCAGGTCTACCCACGGCTTGCTGCGGACAACAGGTCTACCCAGCCATGAAACGGGCAACAGGTCTACCAAGCTGCGGACACCAGGTCTACCCACGGCTTGCTGCGGACACCAGGTCTACCCAGCCATGAAACGGGCAACAGGTCTACTCACGGCTTGCTGCGGACAACAGGTCTACCCTGCCATGAAACGGGCAACAGGTCTACCAAGCTGCGGACACCAGGTCTACCCAGGGCATGCTGCGGACACCAGGTCTACCCACTCAATGCTGCGGACAACAGGTCTACCCAGCCATGAATCGGGCAACAGGTCTACCAAGCTCCGGACACCAGGTCTACCCACGGCTTGCTGCGGACAACAGGTCTACCCAGCCATGAAACGGGCAACAGGTCTACCAAGCTGCGGACACCAGGTCTACCCAGGGCATGCTGCGGACACCAGGTCTACCCACGGCTTGCTGCGGACACCAGGTCTACCCAGCCATGAAACGGGCAACAGGTCTACCAAGCTGCGGACACCAGGTCTACCCAGGGCATGCTGCGGACACCAGGTCTACCCAGCCATGAAACGGGCAACAGGTCTACTCACGGCTTGCTGCGGACAACAGGTCTACCCAGCCATGAAACGGGCAACAGGTCTACCAAGCTGCGGACAACAGGTCTACCCAGGGCATGCTGCGGACACCAGGTCTACCCACTCAATGCTGCGGACAACAGGTCTACCCAGGCATGAATCGGGCAACAGGTCTACCAAGCTCCGGACACCAGGTCTACCCACGGCTTGCTGCGGACAACAGGTCTACCCAGCCATGAAACGGGCAACAGGTCTACCAAGCTGCGGACACCAGGTCTACCCAGGGCATGCTGCGGACACCAGGTCTACCCAGCCATGAAACGGGCAACAGGTCTACTCACGGCTTGCTGCGGACAACAGGTCTACCCAGCCATGAAACGGGCAACAGGTCTACCAAGCTGCGGACACCAGGTCTACCCAGGGCATGCTGCGGACACCAGGTCTACCCACGGCTTGCTGCGGACACCAGGTCTACCCAGCCATGAAACGGGCAACAGGTCTACCAAGCTGCGGACACCAGGTCTACCCAGGGCATGCTGCGGACAACAGGTCTACCCACGGCTTGCTGCGGACAACAGGTCTACCCAGCCATGAAACGGGCAACAGGTCTACCAAGCTGCGGACACCAGGTCTACCCAGGGCATGCTGCGGACACCAGGTCTACCCAGCCATGAAACGGGCAACAGGTCTACTCACGGCTTGCTGCGGACACCAGGTCTACCCAGCCATGAAACGGGCAACAGGTCTACCAACTCAATGCTGCGGACACCAGGTCTACCCAGCCATGAAACGGGCAACAGGTCTACCAAGCTGCGGACACCAGGTCTACCCAGGGCATGCTGCGGACACCAGGTCTACCCACGGCTTGCTGCGGACACCAGGTCTACCCAGCCATGAAACGGGCAACAGGTCTACCAAGCTGCGGACACCAGGTCTACCCAGGGCATGCTGCGGACACCAGGTCTACCCACTCAATGCTGCGGACAACAGGTCTACCCAGCCATGAATCGGGCAACAGGTCTACCAAGCTGCGGACACCAGGTCTACCCACGGCTTGCTGCGGACAACAGGTCTACCCAGCCATGAAACGGCACCAGGTCTACTCACGGCTTGCTGCGGACACCAGGTCTACCCAGCCATGAAACGGGCAACAGGTCTACCAAGCTGCGGACACCAGGTCTACCCAGCCATGAAACGGGCAACAGGTCTACCAACTCAATGCTGCGGACAACAGGTCTACCCAGCCATGAAACGGGCAACAGGTCTACCAAGCTGCGGACACCAGGTCTACCCACGGCTTGCTGCGGACACCAGGTCTACCAACTCAATGCTGCGGACACCAGGTCTACCCAGCCATGAAACGGGCAACAGGTCTACCAAGCTGCGGACACCAGGTCTACCCACGGCTTGCTGCGGACAACAGGTCTACCCAGCCATGAAACGGGCAACAGGTCTACCAAGCTGCGGACACCAGGTCTACCCAGGGCATGCTGCGGACGCCAGGTCTACCCAGCCATGAAACGGGCAACAGGTCTACCAAGCTGCGGACACCAGGTCTACCCAGGGCATGCTGCGGACACCAGGTCTACCAACTCAATGCTGCGGACACCAGGTCTACCCAGCCATGAAACGGGCAACAGGTCTACCAAGCTGCGGACACCAGGTCTACCCAGGGTATGTAGCGGACACCAGGTCTACCAACTCAATGCTGCGGACAACAGGTCTACCCAGCCATGAAACGGGCAACAGGTCTACCAAGCTGCGGACACCAGGTCTACCCACGGCTTGCTGCGGACAACAGGTCTACCCAGCCATGAAACGGGCAACAGGTCTACCCACTCAATGCTGCGGACAACAGGTCTACCCAGCCATGAAACGGGCAACAGGTCTACCAAGCTGCGGACACCAGGTCTACCCAGGGCATGCTGCGGACAACAGGTCTACCCAGCCATGAAACGGGCAACAGGTCTACTCACGGCTTGCTGCGGACAACAGGTCTACCCAGCCATGAAACGGGCAACAGGTCTACCAAGCTGCGGACACCAGGTCTACCCAGGGCATGCTGCGGACACCAGGTCTACCCAGCCATGAACCGGGCAACAGGTCTACTCACGGCTTGCTGCGGACACCAGGTCTACCCAGCCATGAAACGGGCAACAGGTCTACCAAGCTGCGGACACCAGGTCTACCCAGCCATGAAACGGGCAACAGGTCTACCAAGCTGCGGACACCAGGTCTACCCAGGGCATGCTGCGGACACCAGGTCTACCAACTCAATGCTGCGGACAACAGGTCTACCCAGCCATGAAACGGGCAACAGGTCTACCAAGCTGCGGACACCAGGTCTACCCAGGGCATGCTGCGGACACCAGGTCTACCAACTCAATGCTGCGGACAACAGGTCTACCCAGCCATGAAACGGGCAACAGGTCTACCAAGCTGCGGACACCAGGTCTACCCACGGCTTGCTGCGGACACCAGGTCTACCCAGCCATGAAACGGGCAACAGGTCTACCAAGCTGCGGACACCAGGTCTACCCAGGGCATGCTGCGGACACCAGGTCTACCCACGGCTTGCTGCGGACCACAGGTCTACCCACTCCAAGCTGCGGACACCAGGTCTAACTACTCCATTACGCGGACAACAGGTCTACCCACTCCATGCGGCGGACAACATGTCTACCCGCTCCATGCTGCGGACACCAGGTCTGCCCACGCCGTGATGCGGACCACAGGTCTACCTTCGCCATGCTGCACGCAGCCCGGGTCGCACCGGAGCTAGGTAGACCCGGTCGCCGCGGCCGTCGCAGCGCCCTCGCCCTCGACGGCGGACCCACGCCGCCGGTCCCGGAGGCGGGTAGACCTGGTCGCCGCGGCCACGGCGGCCGCCCATCCCGGAGCCCAGTAGACCTGGCCGCCGCGGGACCGGCCAAGTTTCCCGGAGTCGTGTAGACCTGGTCGTCGCGGCCACGGCCGCCGCCGCTGCGCCTTCGCCGGCGACGGCGGTCCCACGCCACCGGCCCCGGAGCCGCGTCGACCTGGCCGCCGCGGGACGGGCCACGTTTCGCGGATCCGGGTAGACGAGGCATCCTTGTACCATCTCGGAGCCGGGGAAACCCCACAGCCTCTTAACGCTCCGGAGCCCAAGTGCTCCAGCAGCCTTGCCCCGCCCGGCAGAATCGATTTCAAGACCAAGACATATTTTCGACAACATTTTATTTCATCATTTCATTTCATTTCTTTTCATTTCATTTTATTATTTTATTTTATTTCGTTTTGTTTTGTTTTGTTTTGTTTTGTTTTGATTTGATTTGATTTGATTTGTTTCATTTCCTCTTTGCCTTTTTTGAATGATTGCCTCTTCTATTTACTCGGAAAGAAAATCTTTTCCGGAAAACAAAACTCTTGCCAAATCTTATTTGTGATCCCTTTGGGCCCACAGCCGAGCTGACGGAGGGCCTGTGCCCGGTTCTCGCCCTGCTGACACACTGACCCCCCCAAACGGCGTCCTCCCTACCCCACGCCTCCTCCCCCGTCCCCCAGAGACCCTACCTACAGAGCCCCCCCCCCCCACAAAACAGAACCTCACGGGCCGCAGCACAGCCAGGGGAAGCACGTACGTGCAGCGAAACTCGGCCCAAAGCCGCCGCGCCCTGGCACAACTCGCCCTGCCCCTTCCCGCCCCACGGAGGCGGCTGCATCGAGGCGACCGGCGCCGCCGTCGGCAAGCGGGTGGCCGCTTTCGGGCCGGTTCTTCCGCGGAAGGTCTGCAGAGCTCTTGGGGCCTCGGCGCGGGTTTGGGGGGCCGTGAGGGCTCGCTGTCGAGGCGCCCGGGGCCGGCACGAAGCCGCCTGCCCTCTCCCTGTCCCTGCCCCGTCTTCCGCAGCCACCCATTAACGCTGGGGGCGAGCCCGCCCTCCGCCATCAACCTCCCATGCAGCGCTTTCAGACTTTCCCCGCCCCTGCCCATTGTCGGCTGGGGGCGCCCTGCCCCCCGCCGTCAGCCTCCCTGGCAGCGCTTTCAGACTCTCTCGGGCCCCTGCCCATTGTCGGCTGGGGGCGCCCCGCCCCCCGCCCTTAGCCTCCCTGGCAGCGCTTTCAGACTGCCTCGGGCCCTGCCCATTGTCGGTTGGGGGCGCCCCGCCCCCCGCCCTCAGCCTCCCTGGCAGCGCTTTCAGACGGTCTCGTGCCCTGCCCATTGTCGGTTGGGGGCGACCCCGCCCTCCGCCATCAGCCTCCCTGGCAGCGCTTTCAGACTGCCTCGGGCCCTGCCCATTGTCGGTTGGGGGCGACCCCGCCCTCCGCCATCAGCCTCCCTGGCAGCACTTTCAGCCTCTTCCTGCCCCCGCCCACGGTCCCACCGGGCAGTTTACACGGCGGCGGCGGGAGGCTGATGCCGAGGTCGGCAGGCGGAGAGCCTGGTGCACAAGCAGGGATGGCGGCGGGATGATTGGCGCCGTCTGTCCCTGGCCAAAGAAGCTCTCTGTTCAGCTTTCTCGGAGCCTTTTGCTTGGGTGGCGTTCCTTCCTCCTCCGCCCCGGCGCCGCTCAAGCCTGCGGCAGGGCGGCAGCGCGGCGGGTGGGCGGCCGGGGGGAGGGGGGAGGGGGGGGGGAGGGAGGGAGCGCGCGAGCGAGCGAGCGAGCGAGCGCGCTGCAGAAATGAAGCCCGGAGCAGGGCCGCGGTCCATTCGAGCACGGGGAGGGGGCGCGACAACGCTGCCTGCTCCTGTCGGGGAGCGCTTGGGGAAGTGGGGTGCCGGCACCATGACGGCGGAGCGGACAGGGGCCGCGGCTGGGGAAGAGGCCGGCGGAGCTCGCCAGTGGATGCTGGCGCACGGAGCCGGCAGGGACACCTGGGCACGGCTGGGACCGAAAGTCGCCCGCCTTCACGCCCCGCCTTTCGCCGGGGGGAAGAAGACGCGAGAGCAGGGCTGCCTGCTGGGCTGCCAGTGCCCGCGGTCATGCCGGACGTGCAGGCCGACCGCCGAAGGCGTGCTCGCCGCTGCAGAGACGACAAGGGGGCCGCACGTCCGATGGAAGAGACGGGGCGCCATCGCGCGGCGGCCGGGCTGCAAGGCCGGCCGACGGTAACAGGACTACCACGCCGCGGGCGGCCACAGACAAAGACCGGCCGAGGGCAACAGGTCTACCCAGCATTATGCCGGCCGGTACCAGGGCCGGCCGAGGGCAACAGGTCTACCCAGCATTAGGCCAGCCGGAAAGACGGCCGGCAGAGGGCAACAGGTCTACCCAGCATTAGGCCGCCACGTCCAAAGGCCGGCCGAGGGCAACAGGTCTACCCAGCATTCGGCTGGCCGGTAACACGGCGGGCCGAGGGCAACAGGTCTACCCAGCATTAGGCCGGCCGGTAACACTGCCGGCCGAGGGCAACAGGTCTACCCAGCATTAGGCCGCCACGTCCAAAGGCCGGCCGAGGGCAACAGGTCTACCCAGCATTAGGCC
>NW_028276074.1:7287500-7302500 GCF_052056855.1 Sturnus vulgaris | reverse complement strand
GTTTGGTTTCGTTTTCTCTCGGCTCAAGCTCGAGCCGCACCGCCGCCCGGTGCTGCTCGCGGCCGGCACCCACGGGACGCTAAACTCGGACCAGGGCCAGCGCCGGCACCTCGCGTGGTTTTAAGGACACCTTGAGTGCTCACGGGGCCACGCGGCCATCACACAGCCTGGGACGGTAAAGATGTTCCTTCCCCGGCAAGCGGAAGGAGCGACACCTCGCCTGCGACGGGAAGCGAATTGGACAGGAGACCGCCCTGCTCGAGGGACCGGACACCACCGAGACTTCGCCCGGAGGAGCCGGCCCGCCGGGGGCCCTTTCCGACGCGACCCGAAAAGCCTCATCGATCGGACGGGGACAGAAAGAAAAGCAGCCGCGGGGCAACGGGGAGCCCCCGCGGCCGCGGGTTCCTGGGACAACGGCAACGGAGCAGGGCTCCAACATGCGTGCGAGCGGGACACGTCCCCGAGAGGCCCTCCCTTGGCGCCGCCGAGCCTCCCCGACGCTCCCTAGGCCCCCGACGCCGGCGGGCCGCTTGCAACCTTCGGGATCGATCACGCAGCAGAGGAAGAGAGCGGGGGGTGCCGCCACCCGCCCGCGGGCCGCAAGACAACGGAAAACGGAGCAGCTGCCACCGACCACGCCGCGGGCCACCGGCTTTCGCCCGCCTCGCAGCGATCGGCTTCCCACCCGGAAAAAAAGCCGGGGGGAAGGGCAAGCCACCGCACCAAAAAAAAAACTAAAAAAAAAAGCACGCCATGCGTCGCACGACCCGTGCTAGCCACGGGGGTCACGAGCCAGGGGTGGGGGCGAGAACGCGCCTCTCAACTCCTCCCGTAAAACCCCTCCAACCACCGGACATACGGTCTCTTTTCTCACTCGCCAACACAGCCAGCCCTTCTCTCTCGCCTTTCGCTTTCGCTTCGGTGGCGGCCCGTGACCCTTCGTCAGCGCGCGCTTCTCGGTGCCGCGGCTTAGGGCCGCGAGAGAAAAAGAACGGAGGCCGGGCGGGCACCCCCACACTGCCCCGCACACCGGGCACGCTTTAATAAAAAAGAACGGAGCCGCTCGCAAAACCCAGCCCCCGCCGGCAACGGCAACCACGGCAGCCGGGGCAGGCCAGACACCACGGGCCGCCCCGGCACGGTGCCTCGATCGCGCCCGGCCGATACCGAGAAAGGGCGAGGCGCCGCCGCCCCGCCCACGACACACTCTCGGGGGCTCACTCGCTCGCTCGCTCTCTGTTGGGTTGCGGGGTCCGTCCTGGGGGGGGGGACACGGCCGGCCACCGCGGCCGACCGCCGCCCCGGAAAAATTCTGCCCGCTACACGCGGGTCCCCGGCTTAGGGCCGAGGAAGGGGGACGACTTCAACAACACACGGCAGGGCCGGACACTCCCGTCACCGAGCCCCCCTTCGCAGGCAAGCAAGCGAAGCCGAGAGGCGAGGCCACACGCCCCACTGCATGTCCCCCGCTGCCCTTTCGATACGGACACAACTCTGGCAACACAGGTCGGGAGCGGGAAACGAGGCGCAGCCAACCTCGGCCAAGCGAGCCACGCCCGGGGGGCTCTCGGGGAGGGGGGCCAGGGAAAGCCCGGGCAGGCTCAACACAACCCCGGGCCGGCCCCACAGAAATCCAGCCCCGGCTGCCGGCCACCAGCGTGCACCGGGACCGACAGCCGAAGAAATGCCGCACCCGGCGAGCGGGCGGGGCCCCGGCTTAAGGCCGGGCAGAAAAGGGGCGAGGCGCCGCCGCCTCGCCCGCCACCATCCCCGGGGGAGCGAGCAGGCGCCCGGCTCCCCGTTGTCACGAAACCGGCAGCAGCCGGGCCGGAGCGGGACACACTCGCGGCTTTCTCGCCCTCTCTCTGGGCCTTTTTCTCGCTTCTCCCCCGCCTGGAACAACGCAGCCTCGCCTGGGCCGGGGGAGCGCGGTGGCTCTCGGATCGCATCGCTCTCTCTGGGGGCTTTCTCGCTTCTCCCCCGGACTGAACACGCAGCCTCGGCCTGGGCCGGGGAGCGGCTCTCGGATCGCATCGGTCTCTCTGGGGGCTTTCTCGCTTCTCCCCCGACTGAGCACGCAGCCTCGCCTGGGCCGGGGAGCGGCTCTCGGATCGCATCGGTCTCTCTCTCTGGGCTAACCTGTCCCAGTCGAACTGGGTAAGACGGGAAGCCGGACGAAGCCACGCGACTCGCCCCGACATCGGCGGTGTTCTTCTGGCCCTGGCGACCGCACGCGCGTCCGCCCTTCTCCGCCACGGACACAGGCACGGCAACAGCCTGTGGGGATACGGCCCGTCACCTCGTTCCCATAATACGGACAGATGGGCCCGAAGCGGCGGAGGCCGGAAAGAGAACCGATGTACGTGACCGAGGGGGCGCAGTGGCGCACGCCGCCTTCTACGATGACATAGCCGGAGGCAGCGAGAAACAGCGACCCCTTGGAGTACTTCCAGGCCGGCGGCGGACAACAGGTCTACCAGCCATGAAACGGGCAACAGGTCTACCGACGGCTTGCTGCGGACAACAGGTCTACCCAGCCATGAAACGGGCAACAGGTCTACCAAGCTGCGGACACCAGGTCTACCCAGGGCATGCTGCGGACAACAGGTCTACCCACGGCTTGCTGCGGACAACAGGTCTACCCAGCTGCGGACACCAGGTCTACCCAGGGCATGAAACGGGCAACAGGTCTACCAAGCTGCGGACACCAGGTCTACCCAGGGCATGCTGCGGACACCAGGTCTACCCACGGCTTGCTGCGGACACCAGGTCTACCCAGCCATGAAACGGGCAACAGGTCTACCAAGCTGCGGACACCAGGTCTACCCAGGGCATGCTGCGGACACCAGGTCTACCCACGGCTTGCTGCGGACACCAGGTCTACCCAGCCATGAAACGGGCAACAGGTCTACCAAGCTGCGGACACCAGGTCTACCCAGGGCATGCTGCGGACACCAGGTCTACCCACGGCTTGCTGCGGACACCAGGTCTACCCAGCCATGAAACGGGCAACAGGTCTACCAAGCTGCGGACACCAGGTCTACCCAGGGCATGCTGCGGACACCAGGTCTACCCAGCCATGAAACGGGCAACAGGTCTACTCACGGCTTGCTGCGGACAACAGGTCTACCCAGCCATGAAACGGGCAACAGGTCTACCAAGCTGCGGACAACAGGTCTACCCAGGGCATGCTGCGGACACCAGGTCTACCCACTCAATGCTGCGGACAACAGGTCTACCCAGGCATGAATCGGGCAACAGGTCTACCAAGCTCCGGACACCAGGTCTACCCACGGCTTGCTGCGGACAACAGGTCTACCCAGCCATGAAACGGGCAACAGGTCTACCAAGCTGCGGACACCAGGTCTACCCAGGGCATGCTGCGGACACCAGGTCTACCCACGGCTTGCTGCGGACAACAGGTCTACCCAGGCATGAATCGGGCAACAGGTCTACCAAGCTCCGGACACCAGGTCTACCCACGGCTTGCTGCGGACAACAGGTCTACCCAGCCATGAAACGGGCAACAGGTCTACCAAGCTGCGGACACCAGGTCTACCCAGGGCATGCTGCGGACACCAGGTCTACCCAGCCATGAAACGGGCAACAGGTCTACTCACGGCTTGCTGCGGACACCAGGTCTACCCAGCCATGAAACGGGCAACAGGTCTACCAAGCTGCGGACACCAGGTCTACCCACGGCTTGCTGCGGACAACAGGTCTACCCAGGCATGAATCGGGCAACAGGTCTACTCACGGCTTGCTGCGGACACCAGGTCTACCCAGCCATGAAACGGGCAACAGGTCTACCAAGCTGCGGACACCAGGTCTACCCAGGGCATGCTGCGGACACCAGGTCTACCCACGGCTTGCTGCGGACAACAGGTCTACCCAGGCATGAATCGGGCAACAGGTCTACCAAGCTGCGGACAACAGGTCTACCCAGGGCATGCTGCGGACACCAGGTCTACCCACGGCTTGCTGCGGACAACAGGTCTACCAACTCAATGCTGCGGACAACAGGTCTACCCAGCCATGAAACGGGCAACAGGTCTACCAAGCTGCGGACACCAGGTCTACCCACGGCTTGCTGCGGACAACAGGTCTACCCAGCCATGAAACGGGCAACAGGTCTACCAAGCTGCGGACACCAGGTCTACCCAGCCATGAAACGGGCAACAGGTCTACTCACTCAATGCTGCGGACACCAGGTCTACCCAGCCATGAAACGGGCAACAGGTCTACCAACTCAATGCTGCGGACAACAGGTCTACCCAGCCATGAAACGGGCAACAGGTCTACCAAGCTGCGGACACCAGGTCTACCCACGGCTTGCTGCGGACAACAGGTCTACCCAGGCATGAATCGGGCAACAGGTCTACCAAGCTGCGGACACCAGGTCTACCCACGGCTTGCTGCGGACACCAGGTCTACCCAGCCATGAAACGGGCAACAGGTCTACCAAGCTGCGGACACCAGGTCTACCCAGGGCATGCTGCGGACACCAGGTCTACCCAGCCATGAAACGGGCAACAGGTCTACCAAGCTGCGGACAACAGGTCTACCCAGGGCATGCTGCGGACAACAGGTCTACCCAGCCATGAAACGGGCAACAGGTCTACTCACGGCTTGCTGCGGACACCAGGTCTACCCAGCCATGAAACGGGCAACAGGTCTACCAAGCTGCGGACACCAGGTCTACCCAGGGCATGCTGCGGACACCAGGTCTACCCACGGCTTGCTGCGGACACCAGGTCTACCCAGCCATGAAACGGGCAACAGGTCTACCAGGCTGCGGACACCAGGTCTACCCAGGGCATGCTGCGGACACCAGGTCTACCCACGGCTTGCTGCGGACAACAGGTCTACCCAGCCATGAAACGGGCAACAGGTCTACCAAGCTGCGGACACCAGGTCTACCCAGGGCATGCTGCGGACACCAGGTCTACCCAGCCATGAAACGGGCAACAGGTCTACTCACGGCTTGCTGCGGAAAACAGGTCTACCCAGCCATGAAACGGGCAACAGGTCTACCAAGCTGCGGACACCAGGTCTACCCACGGCTTGCTGCGGACAACAGGTCTACCCAGGCATGAATCGGGCAACAGGTCTACTCACGGCTTGCTGCGGACACCAGGTCTACCCAGCCATGAAACGGGCAACAGGTCTACCAAGCTGCGGACACCAGGTCTACCCAGGGCATGCTGCGGACACCAGGTCTACCCACGGCTTGCTGCGGACAACAGGTCTACCCAGGCATGAATCGGGCAACAGGTCTACCAAGCTGCGGACACCAGGTCTACCCAGGGCATGCTGCGGACACCAGGTCTACCCACGGCTTGCTGCGGACAACAGGTCTACCAACTCAATGCTGCGGACAACAGGTCTACCCAGCCATGAAACGGGCAACAGGTCTACCAAGCTGCGGACACCAGGTCTACCCACGGCTTGCTGCGGACAACAGGTCTACCCAGCCATGAAACGGGCAACAGGTCTACCAAGCTGCGGACACCAGGTCTACCCAGCCATGAAACGGGCAACAGGTCTACTCACTCAATGCTGCGGACACCAGGTCTACCCAGCCATGAAACGGGCAACAGGTCTACCAACTCAATGCTGCGGACAACAGGTCTACCCAGCCATGAAACGGGCAACAGGTCTACCAAGCTGCGGACACCAGGTCTACCCACGGCTTGCTGCGGACACCAGGTCTACCCAGCCATGAAACGGGCAACAGGTCTACCAAGCTGCGGACACCAGGTCTACCCAGGGCATGCTGCGGACACCAGGTCTACCCAGCCATGAAACGGGCAACAGGTCTACCAAGCTGCGGACAACAGGTCTACCCAGGGCATGCTGCGGACAACAGGTCTACCCAGCCATGAAACGGGCAACAGGTCTACTCACGGCTTGCTGCGGACAACAGGTCTACCCAGCCATGAAACGGGCAACAGGTCTACCAAGCTCCGGACACCAGGTCTACCCAGGGCATGCTGCGGACACCAGGTCTACCCACGGCTTGCTGCGGACACCAGGTCTACCCAGCCATGAAACGGGCAACAGGTCTACCAGGCTGCGGACACCAGGTCTACCCAGGGCATGCTGCGGACACCAGGTCTACCCACGGCTTGCTGCGGACAACAGGTCTACCCAGCCATGAAACGGGCAACAGGTCTACCAAGCTGCGGACACCAGGTCTACCCAGGGCATGCTGCGGACACCAGGTCTACCCACGGCTTGCTGCGGACACCAGGTCTACCCAGCCATGAAACGGGCAACAGGTCTACCAAGCTGCGGACACCAGGTCTACCCAGGGCATGCTGCGGACACCAGGTCTACCCACGGCTTGCTGCGGACACCAGGTCTACCCAGCCATGAAACGGGCAACAGGTCTACTCACGGCTTGCTGCGGACACCAGGTCTACCCAGCCATGAAACGGGCAACAGGTCTACCAAGCTGCGGACACCAGGTCTACCCAGGGCATGCTGCGGACACCAGGTCTACCCACTCAATGCTGCGGACAACAGGTCTACCCAGGCATGAATCGGGCAACAGGTCTACCAAGCTCCGGACACCAGGTCTACCCACGGCTTGCTGCGGACAACAGGTCTACCCAGCCATGAAACGGGCAACAGGTCTACCCACTCAATGCTGCGGACAACAGGTCTACCCAGCCATGAAACGGGCAACAGGTCTACCAAGCTGCGGACACCAGGTCTACCCAGGGCATGCTGCGGACACCAGGTCTACCCAGCCATGAAACGGGCAACAGGTCTACTCACGGCTTGCTGCGGACAACAGGTCTACCCAGCCATGAAACGGGCAACAGGTCTACCAAGCTGCGGACACCAGGTCTACCCAGGGCATGCTGCGGACACCAGGTCTACCCAGCCATGAAACGGGCAACAGGTCTACTCACGGCTTGCTGCGGACAACAGGTCTACCCAGCCATGAAACGGGCAACAGGTCTACCAAGCTGCGGACAACAGGTCTACCCAGGGCATGCTGCGGACAACAGGTCTACCCAGCCATGAAACGGGCAACAGGTCTACTCACGGCTTGCTGCGGACAACAGGTCTACCCTGCCATGAAACGGGCAACAGGTCTACCAAGCTGCGGACACCAGGTCTACCCAGGGCATGCTGCGGACACCAGGTCTACCCACGGCTTGCTGCGGACACCAGGTCTACCCAGCCATGAAACAGGCAACAGGTCTACCAAGCTGCGGACACCAGGTCTACCCAGCCATGAAACGGGCAACAGGTCTACCAAGCTGCGGACACCAGGTCTACCCAGGGCATGCTGCGGACACCAGGTCTACCAACTCAATGCTGCGGACAACAGGTCTACCCAGCCATGAAACGGGCAACAGGTCTACCAAGCTGCGGACACCAGGTCTACCCAGGGCATGCTGCGGACACCAGGTCTACCAACTCAATGCTGCGGACACCAGGTCTACCCAGCCATGAAACGGGCAACAGGTCTACCAACTCAATGCTGCGGGCAACAGGTCTACCCAGGCATGAATCGGGCAACAGGTCTACCAAGCTGCGGACACCAGGTCTACCCAGGGCATGAAACGGGCAACAGGTCTACCAAGCTGCGGACACCAGGTCTACCCAGGGCATGCTGAGGACACCAGGTCTACCCACGGCTTGCTGCGGACAACAGGTCTACCCAGCCATGAAACGGGCAACAGGTCTACCAAGCTGCGGACACCAGGTCTACCCAGGGCATGCTGCGGACACCAGGTCTACCCACGGCTTGCTGCGGACACCAGGTCTACCCAGCCATGAAACGGGCAACAGGTCTACCAAGCTGCGGACACCAGGTCTACCCAGGGCATGCTGCGGACACCAGGTCTACCCACGGCTTGCTGCGGACACCAGGTCTACCCAGCCATGAAACGGGCAACAGGTCTACCAAGCTGCCGACACCAGGTCTACCCAGGGCATGCTGCGGACACCAGGTCTACCCAGCCATGAAACGGGCAACAGGTCTACTCACGGCTTGCTGCGGACAACAGGTCTACCCAGCCATGAAACGGGCAACAGGTCTACCAAGCTGCGGACAACAGGTCTACCCAGGGCATGCTGCGGACACCAGGTCTACCCACTCAATGCTGCGGACAACAGGTCTACCCAGGCATGAATCGGGCAACAGGTCTACCAAGCTGCGGACACCAGGTCTACCCACGGCTTGCTGCGGACAACAGGTCTACCCAGCCATGAAACGGGCAACAGGTCTACCAAGCTGCGGACACCAGGTCTACCCACGGCTTGCTGCGGACACCAGGTCTACCCAGCCATGAAACGGGCAACAGGTCTACTCACGGCTTGCTGCGGACAACAGGTCTACCCTGCCATGAAACGGGCAACAGGTCTACCAAGCTGCGGACACCAGGTCTACCCAGGGCATGCTGCGGACACCAGGTCTACCCACTCAATGCTGCGGACAACAGGTCTACCCAGCCATGAATCGGGCAACAGGTCTACCAAGCTCCGGACACCAGGTCTACCCACGGCTTGCTGCGGACAACAGGTCTACCCAGCCATGAAACGGGCAACAGGTCTACCAAGCTGCGGACACCAGGTCTACCCAGGGCATGCTGCGGACACCAGGTCTACCCACGGCTTGCTGCGGACACCAGGTCTACCCAGCCATGAAACGGGCAACAGGTCTACCAAGCTGCGGACACCAGGTCTACCCAGGGCATGCTGCGGACACCAGGTCTACCCAGCCATGAAACGGGCAACAGGTCTACTCACGGCTTGCTGCGGACAACAGGTCTACCCAGCCATGAAACGGGCAACAGGTCTACCAAGCTGCGGACAACAGGTCTACCCAGGGCATGCTGCGGACACCAGGTCTACCCACTCAATGCTGCGGACAACAGGTCTACCCAGGCATGAATCGGGCAACAGGTCTACCAAGCTCCGGACACCAGGTCTACCCACGGCTTGCTGCGGACAACAGGTCTACCCAGCCATGAAACGGGCAACAGGTCTACCAAGCTGCGGACACCAGGTCTACCCAGGGCATGCTGCGGACACCAGGTCTACCCAGCCATGAAACGGGCAACAGGTCTACTCACGGCTTGCTGCGGACAACAGGTCTACCCAGCCATGAAACGGGCAACAGGTCTACCAAGCTGCGGACACCAGGTCTACCCAGGGCATGCTGCGGACACCAGGTCTACCCACGGCTTGCTGCGGACACCAGGTCTACCCAGCCATGAAACGGGCAACAGGTCTACCAAGCTGCGGACACCAGGTCTACCCAGGGCATGCTGCGGACACCAGGTCTACCCAGCCATGAAACGGGCAACAGGTCTACTCACGGCTTGCTGCGGACACCAGGTCTACCCAGCCATGAAACGGGCAACAGGTCTACCAACTCAATGCTGCGGACACCAGGTCTACCCAGCCATGAAACGGGCAACAGGTCTACCAAGCTGCGGACACCAGGTCTACCCAGGGCATGCTGCGGACACCAGGTCTACCCACGGCTTGCTGCGGACACCAGGTCTACCCAGCCATGAAACGGGCAACAGGTCTACCAAGCTGCGGACACCAGGTCTACCCAGGGCATGCTGCGGACACCAGGTCTACCCACTCAATGCTGCGGACAACAGGTCTACCCAGCCATGAATCGGGCAACAGGTCTACCAAGCTGCGGACACCAGGTCTACCCACGGCTTGCTGCGGACAACAGGTCTACCCAGCCATGAAACGGGCACCAGGTCTACTCACGGCTTGCTGCGGACACCAGGTCTACCCAGCCATGAAACGGGCAACAGGTCTACCAAGCTGCGGACACCAGGTCTACCCAGCCATGAAACGGGCAACAGGTCTACCAACTCAATGCTGCGGACAACAGGTCTACCCAGCCATGAAACGGGCAACAGGTCTACCAAGCTGCGGACACCAGGTCTACCCACGGCTTGCTGCGGACACCAGGTCTACCAACTCAATGCTGCGGACACCAGGTCTACCCAGCCATGAAACGGGCAACAGGTCTACCAAGCTGCGGACACCAGGTCTACCCAGGGTATGTAGCGGACACCAGGTCTACCAACTCAATGCTGCGGACAACAGGTCTACCCAGCCATGAAACGGGCAACAGGTCTACCAAGCTGCGGACACCAGGTCTACCCACGGCTTGCTGCGGACAACAGGTCTACCCAGCCATGAAACGGGCAACAGGTCTACCCACTCAATGCTGCGGACAACAGGTCTACCCAGCCATGAAACGGGCAACAGGTCTACCAAGCTGCGGACACCAGGTCTACCCAGGGCATGCTGCGGACAACAGGTCTACCCAGCCATGAAACGGGCAACAGGTCTACTCACGGCTTGCTGCGGACAACAGGTCTACCCAGCCATGAAACGGGCAACAGGTCTACCAAGCTGCGGACACCAGGTCTACCCAGGGCATGCTGCGGACACCAGGTCTACCCAGCCATGAACCGGGCAACAGGTCTACTCACGGCTTGCTGCGGACACCAGGTCTACCCAGCCATGAAACGGGCAACAGGTCTACCAAGCTGCGGACACCAGGTCTACCCAGCCATGAAACGGGCAACAGGTCTACCAAGCTGCGGACACCAGGTCTACCCAGGGCATGCTGCGGACACCAGGTCTACCAACTCAATGCTGCGGACAACAGGTCTACCCAGCCATGAAACGGGCAACAGGTCTACCAAGCTGCGGACACCAGGTCTACCCAGGGCATGCTGCGGACACCAGGTCTACCAACTCAATGCTGCGGACAACAGGTCTACCCAGCCATGAAACGGGCAACAGGTCTACCAAGCTGCGGACACCAGGTCTACCCACGGCTTGCTGCGGACACCAGGTCTACCCAGCCATGAAACGGGCAACAGGTCTACCAAGCTGCGGACACCAGGTCTACCCAGGGCATGCTGCGGACACCAGGTCTACCCACGGCTTGCTGCGGACCACAGGTCTACCCACTCCAAGCTGCGGACACCAGGTCTAACTACTCCATTACGCGGACAACAGGTCTACCCACTCCATGCGGCGGACAACATGTCTACCCGCTCCATGCTGCGGACACCAGGTCTGCCCACGCCGTGATGCGGACCACAGGTCTACCTTCGCCATGCTGCACGCAGCCCGGGTCGCACCGGAGCTAGGTAGACCCGGTCGCCGCGGCCGTCGCAGCGCCCTCGCCCTCGACGGCGGACCCACGCCGCCGGTCCCGGAGGCGGGTAGACCTGGTCGCCGCGGCCACGGCGGCCGCCCATCCCGGAGCCCAGTAGACCTGGCCGCCGCGGGACCGGCCAAGTTTCCCGGAGTCGTGTAGACCTGGTCGTCGCGGCCACGGCCGCCGCCGCTGCGCCTTCGCCGGCGACGGCGGTCCCACGCCACCGGCCCCGGAGCCGCGTCGACCTGGCCGCCGCGGGACGGGCCACGTTTCGCGGATCCGGGTAGACGAGGCATCCTTGTACCATCTCGGAGCCGGGGAAACCCCACAGCCTCTTAACGCTCCGGAGCCCAAGTGCTCCAGCAGCCTTGCCCCGCCCGGCAGAATCGATTTCAAGACCAAGACATATTTTCGACAACATTTTATTTCATCATTTCATTTCATTTCTTTTCATTTCATTTTATTATTTTATTTTATTTCGTTTTGTTTTGTTTTGTTTTGTTTTGTTTTGTTTTGATTTGATTTGATTTGATTTGTTTCATTTCCTCTTTGCCTTTTTTGAATGATTGCCTCTTCTATTTACTCGGAAAGAAAATCTTTTCCGGAAAACAAAACTCTTGCCAAATCTTATTTGTGATCCCTTTGGGCCCACAGCCGAGCTGACGGAGGGCCTGTGCCCGGTTCTCGCCCTGCTGACACACTGACCCCCCCAAACGGCGTCCTCCCTACCCCACGCCTCCTCCCCCGTCCCCCAGAGACCCTACCTACAGAGCCCCCCCCCCCCACAAAACAGAACCTCACGGGCCGCAGCACAGCCAGGGGAAGCACGTACGTGCAGCGAAACTCGGCCCAAAGCCGCCGCGCCCTGGCACAACTCGCCCTGCCCCTTCCCGCCCCACGGAGGCGGCTGCATCGAGGCGACCGGCGCCGCCGTCGGCAAGCGGGTGGCCGCTTTCGGGCCGGTTCTTCCGCGGAAGGTCTGCAGAGCTCTTGGGGCCTCGGCGCGGGTTTGGGGGGCCGTGAGGGCTCGCTGTCGAGGCGCCCGGGGCCGGCACGAAGCCGCCTGCCCTCTCCCTGTCCCTGCCCCGTCTTCCGCAGCCACCCATTAACGCTGGGGGCGAGCCCGCCCTCCGCCATCAACCTCCCATGCAGCGCTTTCAGACTTTCCCCGCCCCTGCCCATTGTCGGCTGGGGGCGCCCTGCCCCCCGCCGTCAGCCTCCCTGGCAGCGCTTTCAGACTCTCTCGGGCCCCTGCCCATTGTCGGCTGGGGGCGCCCCGCCCCCCGCCCTTAGCCTCCCTGGCAGCGCTTTCAGACTGCCTCGGGCCCTGCCCATTGTCGGTTGGGGGCGCCCCGCCCCCCGCCCTCAGCCTCCCTGGCAGCGCTTTCAGACGGTCTCGTGCCCTGCCCATTGTCGGTTGGGGGCGACCCCGCCCTCCGCCATCAGCCTCCCTGGCAGCGCTTTCAGACTGCCTCGGGCCCTGCCCATTGTCGGTTGGGGGCGACCCCGCCCTCCGCCATCAGCCTCCCTGGCAGCACTTTCAGCCTCTTCCTGCCCCCGCCCACGGTCCCACCGGGCAGTTTACACGGCGGCGGCGGGAGGCTGATGCCGAGGTCGGCAGGCGGAGAGCCTGGTGCACAAGCAGGGATGGCGGCGGGATGATTGGCGCCGTCTGTCCCTGGCCAAAGAAGCTCTCTGTTCAGCTTTCTCGGAGCCTTTTGCTTGGGTGGCGTTCCTTCCTCCTCCGCCCCGGCGCCGCTCAAGCCTGCGGCAGGGCGGCAGCGCGGCGGGTGGGCGGCCGGGGGGAGGGGGGAGGGGGGGGGGGAGGGAGGGAGCGCGCGAGCGAGCGAGCGAGCGAGCGCGCTGCAGAAATGAAGCCCGGAGCAGGGCCGCGGTCCATTCGAGCACGGGGAGGGGGCGCGACAACGCTGCCTGCTCCTGTCGGGGAGCGCTTGGGGAAGTGGGGTGCCGGCACCATGACGGCGGAGCGGACAGGGGCCGCGGCTGGGGAAGAGGCCGGCGGAGCTCGCCAGTGGATGCTGGCGCACGGAGCCGGCAGGGACACCTGGGCACGCTGGGACCGAAAGTCGCCCGCCTTCACGCCCCGCCTTTCGCCGGGGGGAAGAAGACGCGAGAGCAGGGCTGCCTGCTGGGCTGCCAGTGCCCGCGGTCATGCCGGACGTGCAGGCCGACCGCCGAAGGCGTGCTCGCCGCTGCAGAGACGACAAGGGGGCCGCGCGTCCGATGGAAGAGACGGGGCGCCATCGCGCGGCGGCCGGGCTGCAAGGCCGGCCGACGGTAACAGGACTACCACGCCGCGGGCGGCCACAGACAAAGACCGGCCGAGGGCAACAGGTCTACCCAGCATTATGCCGGCCGGTACCAGGGCCGGCCGAGGGCAACAGGTCTACCCAGCATTAGGCCAGCCGGAAAGACGGCCGGCAGAGGGCAACAGGTCTACCCAGCATTAGGCCGCCACGTCCAAAGGCCGGCCGAGGGCAACAGGTCTACCCAGCATTCGGCTGGCCGGTAACACGGCGGGCCGAGGGCAACAGGTCTACCCAGCATTAGGCCGGCCGGTAACACTGCCGGCCGAGGGCAACAGGTCTACCCAGCATTAGGCCGCCACGTCCAAAGGCCGGCCGAGGGCAACAGGTCTACCCAGCATTAGGCCGCCACGTCCAAAGGCCGGCCGAGGGCAACAGGTCTACCCAGCATTCGGCCGCCACGTCCAAAGGCCGGCCGAGGGCAACAGGTCTACCCAGCATTAGGCCGCCACGTCCAAAGGCCGGCCGAGGGCAACAGGTCTACCCAGCATTAGGCCGCCACGTCCAAAGGCCGGCCGAGGGCAACAGGTCTACCCAGCATTCGGCCGCCACGTCCAAAGGCCGGCCGAGGGCAACAGGTCTACCCAGCATTAGGCCGCCACGTCCAAAGGCCGGCCGAGGGCAACAGGTCTACCCAGCATTAGGCCGGCCGGCAGAGGGCAACAGGTCTACCCAGCATTCGGCCGTCAGGTACAAAGGCCGGCCGAGGGCAACAGGTCTACCCAGCATTAGGCTGCCACGTACAAAGGCCGGCCGAGGGCAACAGGTCTACCCAGCATTCGGCCGTCAGGTACAAAGGCCGGCCGAGGGCAACAGGTCTACCCAGCATTAAGCCGCCACGTCCAAAGGCCGGCCGAGGGCAACAGGTCTACCCAGCATTCGGCCGCCACGTCCAAAGGCCGGCCGAGGGCAACAGGTCTACCCAGCATTAGGCCGCCACGTCCAAAGGCCGGCCGAGGGCAACAGGTCTACCCAGCATTAGGCCGGCCGGCAGAGGGCAACAGGTCTACTCAGCATTAGGCCGGCCGGTAAAACGGCAGGCCGAGGGCAACAGGTCTACCCAGCATTCGGCCGTCAGGTACAAAGGCCGGCCGAGGGCAACAGGTCTAACCAGCATTAGGCCGCCACGTCCAAAGGCCGGCCGAGGGCAACAGGTCTACCCAGCATTCGGCCGCCACGTCCAAAGGCCGGCCGAGGGCAACAGGTCTACCCAGCATTAGGCCGCCACGTCCAAAGGCCGGCCGAGGGCAACAGGTCTACCCAGCATTCGGCCGCCACGTCCAAAGGCCGGCCGAGGGCAACAGGTCTACCCAGCATTAGGCCGCCACGTCCAAAGGCCGGCCGAGGGCAACAGGTCTACTCAGCATTAGGCCGGCCGGCAGAGGGCAACAGGTCTACCCAGCATTCGGCCGTCAGGTACAAAGGCCGGCCGAGGGCAACAGGTCTACCCAGCATTAGGCCGCCACGTCCAAAGGCCGGCCGAGGGCAACAGGTCTACCC
>NW_028276074.1:7262500-7275000 GCF_052056855.1 Sturnus vulgaris | reverse complement strand
CCGGAGGAGCCGGCCCGCCGGGGGCCCTTTCCGACGCGACCCGAAAAGCCTCATCGATCGGACGGGGACAGAAAGAAAAGCAGCCGCGGGGCAACGGGGAGCCCCCGCGGCCGCGGGTTCCTGGGACAACGGCAACGGAGCAGGGCTCCAACATGCGTGCGAGCGGGACACGTCCCCGAGAGGCCCTCCCTTGGCGCCGCCGAGCCTCCCCGACGCTCCCTAGGCCCCCGACGCCGGCGGGCCGCTTGCAACCTTCGGGATCGATCACGCAGCAGAGGAAGAGAGCGGGGGGTGCCGCCACCCGCCCGCGGGCCGCAAGACAACGGAAAACGGAGCAGCTGCCACCGACCACGCCGCGGGCCACCGGCTTTCGCCCGCCTCGCAGCGATCGGCTTCCCACCCGGAAAAAAAGCCGGGGGGAAGGGCAAGCCACCGCACCAAAAAAAAAACTAAAAAAAAAGCACGCCATGCGTCGCACGACCCGTGCTAGCCACGGGGGTCACGAGCCAGGGGTGGGGGCGAGAACGCGCCTCTCAACTCCTCCCGTAAAACCCCTCCAACCACCGGACATACGGTCTCTTTTCTCACTCGCCAACACAGCCAGCCCTTCTCTCTCGCCTTTCGCTTTCGCTTCGGTGGCGGCCCGTGACCCTTCGTCAGCGCGCGCTTCTCGGTGCCGCGGCTTAGGGCCGCGAGAGAAAAAGAACGGAGGCCGGGCGGGCACCCCCACACTGCCCCGCACACCGGGCACGCTTTAATAAAAAAGAACGGAGCCGCTCGCAAAACCCAGCCCCCGCCGGCAACGGCAACCACGGCAGCCGGGGCAGGCCAGACACCACGGGCCGCCCCGGCACGGTGCCTCGATCGCGCCCGGCCGATACCGAGAAAGGGCGAGGCGCCGCCGCCCCGCCCACGACACACTCTCGGGGGCTCACTCGCTCGCTCGCTCTCTGTTGGGTTGCGGGGTCCGTCCTGGGGGGGGGGACACGGCCGGCCACCGCGGCCGACCGCCGCCCCGGAAAAATTCTGCCCGCTACACGCGGGTCCCCGGCTTAGGGCCGAGGAAGGGGGACGACTTCAACAACACACGGCAGGGCCGGACACTCCCGTCACCGAGCCCCCCTTCGCAGGCAAGCAAGCGAAGCCGAGAGGCGAGGCCACACGCCCCACTGCATGTCCCCCGCTGCCCTTTCGATACGGACACAACTCTGGCAACACAGGTCGGGAGCGGGAAACGAGGCGCAGCCAACCTCGGCCAAGCGAGCCACGCCCGGGGGGCTCTCGGGGAGGGGGGCCAGGGAAAGCCCGGGCAGGCTCAACACAACCCCGGGCCGGCCCCACAGAAATCCAGCCCCGGCTGCCGGCCACCAGCGTGCACCGGGACCGACAGCCGAAGAAATGCCGCACCCGGCGAGCGGGCGGGGCCCCGGCTTAAGGCCGGGCAGAAAAGGGGCGAGGCGCCGCCGCCTCGCCCGCCACCATCCCCGGGGGAGCGAGCAGGCGCCCGGCTCCCCGTTGTCACGAAACCGGCAGCAGCCGGGCCGGAGCGGGACACACTCGCGGCTTTCTCGCCCTCTCTCTGGGCCTTTTTCTCGCTTCTCCCCCGCCTGGAACAACGCAGCCTCGCCTGGGCCGGGGGAGCGCGGTGGCTCTCGGATCGCATCGCTCTCTCTGGGGGCTTTCTCGCTTCTCCCCCGGACTGAACACGCAGCCTCGGCCTGGGCCGGGGAGCGGCTCTCGGATCGCATCGGTCTCTCTGGGGGCTTTCTCGCTTCTCCCCCGACTGAGCACGCAGCCTCGCCTGGGCCGGGGAGCGGCTCTCGGATCGCATCGGTCTCTCTCTCTGGGCTAACCTGTCCCAGTCGAACTGGGTAAGACGGGAAGCCGGACGAAGCCACGCGACTCGCCCCGACATCGGCGGTGTTCTTCTGGCCCTGGCGACCGCACGCGCGTCCGCCCTTCTCCGCCACGGACACAGGCACGGCAACAGCCTGTGGGGATACGGCCCGTCACCTCGTTCCCATAATACGGACAGATGGGCCCGAAGCGGCGGAGGCCGGAAAGAGAACCGATGTACGTGACCGAGGGGGCGCAGTGGCGCACGCCGCCTTCTACGATGACATAGCCGGAGGCAGCGAGAAACAGCGACCCCTTGGAGTACTTCCAGGCCGGCGGCGGACAACAGGTCTACCAGCCATGAAACGGGCAACAGGTCTACCGACGGCTTGCTGCGGACAACAGGTCTACCCAGCCATGAAACGGGCAACAGGTCTACCAAGCTGCGGACACCAGGTCTACCCAGGGCATGCTGCGGACACCAGGTCTACCAACTCAATGCTGCGGACACCAGGTCTACCCAGCCATGAAACGGGCAACAGGTCTACCAACTCAATGCTGCGGGCAACAGGTCTACCCAGGCATGAATCGGGCAACAGGTCTACCAAGCTGCGGACACCAGGTCTACCCAGGGCATGAAACGGGCAACAGGTCTACCAAGCTGCGGACACCAGGTCTACCCAGGGCATGCTGAGGACACCAGGTCTACCCACGGCTTGCTGCGGACAACAGGTCTACCCAGCCATGAAACGGGCAACAGGTCTACCAAGCTGCGGACACCAGGTCTACCCAGGGCATGCTGCGGACACCAGGTCTACCCACGGCTTGCTGCGGACACCAGGTCTACCCAGCCATGAAACGGGCAACAGGTCTACCAAGCTGCGGACACCAGGTCTACCCAGGGCATGCTGCGGACACCAGGTCTACCCACGGCTTGCTGCGGACACCAGGTCTACCCAGCCATGAAACGGGCAACAGGTCTACTCACGGCTTGCTGCGGACAACAGGTCTACCCAGCCATGAAACGGGCAACAGGTCTACCAAGCTGCGGACACCAGGTCTACCCAGGGCATGCTGCGGACACCAGGTCTACCCACTCAATGCTGCGGACAACAGGTCTACCCAGGCATGAATCGGGCAACAGGTCTACCAAGCTCCGGACACCAGGTCTACCCACGGCTTGCTGCGGACAACAGGTCTACCCAGCCATGAAACGGGCAACAGGTCTACCCACTCAATGCTGCGGACAACAGGTCTACCCAGCCATGAAACGGGCAACAGGTCTACCAAGCTGCGGACACCAGGTCTACCCAGGGCATGCTGCGGACACCAGGTCTACCCAGCCATGAAACGGGCAACAGGTCTACTCACGGCTTGCTGCGGACAACAGGTCTACCCAGCCATGAAACGGGCAACAGGTCTACCAAGCTGCGGACACCAGGTCTACCCAGGGCATGCTGCGGACACCAGGTCTACCCAGCCATGAAACGGGCAACAGGTCTACTCACGGCTTGCTGCGGACAACAGGTCTACCCAGCCATGAAACGGGCAACAGGTCTACCAAGCTGCGGACAACAGGTCTACCCAGGGCATGCTGCGGACAACAGGTCTACCCAGCCATGAAACGGGCAACAGGTCTACTCACGGCTTGCTGCGGACAACAGGTCTACCCTGCCATGAAACGGGCAACAGGTCTACCAAGCTGCGGACACCAGGTCTACCCAGGGCATGCTGCGGACACCAGGTCTACCCACGGCTTGCTGCGGACACCAGGTCTACCCAGCCATGAAACAGGCAACAGGTCTACCAAGCTGCGGACACCAGGTCTACCCAGCCATGAAACGGGCAACAGGTCTACCAAGCTGCGGACACCAGGTCTACCCAGGGCATGCTGCGGACACCAGGTCTACCAACTCAATGCTGCGGACAACAGGTCTACCCAGCCATGAAACGGGCAACAGGTCTACCAAGCTGCGGACACCAGGTCTACCCAGGGCATGCTGCGGACACCAGGTCTACCAACTCAATGCTGCGGACACCAGGTCTACCCAGCCATGAAACGGGCAACAGGTCTACCAACTCAATGCTGCGGGCAACAGGTCTACCCAGGCATGAATCGGGCAACAGGTCTACCAAGCTGCGGACACCAGGTCTACCCAGGGCATGAAACGGGCAACAGGTCTACCAAGCTGCGGACACCAGGTCTACCCAGGGCATGCTGAGGACACCAGGTCTACCCACGGCTTGCTGCGGACAACAGGTCTACCCAGCCATGAAACGGGCAACAGGTCTACCAAGCTGCGGACACCAGGTCTACCCAGGGCATGCTGCGGACACCAGGTCTACCCACGGCTTGCTGCGGACACCAGGTCTACCCAGCCATGAAACGGGCAACAGGTCTACCAAGCTGCGGACACCAGGTCTACCCAGGGCATGCTGCGGACACCAGGTCTACCCACGGCTTGCTGCGGACACCAGGTCTACCCAGCCATGAAACGGGCAACAGGTCTACCAAGCTGCCGACACCAGGTCTACCCAGGGCATGCTGCGGACACCAGGTCTACCCAGCCATGAAACGGGCAACAGGTCTACTCACGGCTTGCTGCGGACAACAGGTCTACCCAGCCATGAAACGGGCAACAGGTCTACCAAGCTGCGGACAACAGGTCTACCCAGGGCATGCTGCGGACACCAGGTCTACCCACTCAATGCTGCGGACAACAGGTCTACCCAGGCATGAATCGGGCAACAGGTCTACCAAGCTGCGGACACCAGGTCTACCCACGGCTTGCTGCGGACAACAGGTCTACCCAGCCATGAAACGGGCAACAGGTCTACCAAGCTGCGGACACCAGGTCTACCCACGGCTTGCTGCGGACACCAGGTCTACCCAGCCATGAAACGGGCAACAGGTCTACTCACGGCTTGCTGCGGACAACAGGTCTACCCTGCCATGAAACGGGCAACAGGTCTACCAAGCTGCGGACACCAGGTCTACCCAGGGCATGCTGCGGACACCAGGTCTACCCACTCAATGCTGCGGACAACAGGTCTACCCAGCCATGAATCGGGCAACAGGTCTACCAAGCTCCGGACACCAGGTCTACCCACGGCTTGCTGCGGACAACAGGTCTACCCAGCCATGAAACGGGCAACAGGTCTACCAAGCTGCGGACACCAGGTCTACCCAGGGCATGCTGCGGACACCAGGTCTACCCACGGCTTGCTGCGGACACCAGGTCTACCCAGCCATGAAACGGGCAACAGGTCTACCAAGCTGCGGACACCAGGTCTACCCAGGGCATGCTGCGGACACCAGGTCTACCCAGCCATGAAACGGGCAACAGGTCTACTCACGGCTTGCTGCGGACAACAGGTCTACCCAGCCATGAAACGGGCAACAGGTCTACCAAGCTGCGGACAACAGGTCTACCCAGGGCATGCTGCGGACACCAGGTCTACCCACTCAATGCTGCGGACAACAGGTCTACCCAGGCATGAATCGGGCAACAGGTCTACCAAGCTCCGGACACCAGGTCTACCCACGGCTTGCTGCGGACAACAGGTCTACCCAGCCATGAAACGGGCAACAGGTCTACCAAGCTGCGGACACCAGGTCTACCCAGGGCATGCTGCGGACACCAGGTCTACCCAGCCATGAAACGGGCAACAGGTCTACTCACGGCTTGCTGCGGACAACAGGTCTACCCAGCCATGAAACGGGCAACAGGTCTACCAAGCTGCGGACACCAGGTCTACCCAGGGCATGCTGCGGACACCAGGTCTACCCACGGCTTGCTGCGGACACCAGGTCTACCCAGCCATGAAACGGGCAACAGGTCTACCAAGCTGCGGACACCAGGTCTACCCAGGGCATGCTGCGGACAACAGGTCTACCCACGGCTTGCTGCGGACAACAGGTCTACCCAGCCATGAAACGGGCAACAGGTCTACCAAGCTGCGGACACCAGGTCTACCCAGGGCATGCTGCGGACACCAGGTCTACCCAGCCATGAAACGGGCAACAGGTCTACTCACGGCTTGCTGCGGACACCAGGTCTACCCAGCCATGAAACGGGCAACAGGTCTACCAACTCAATGCTGCGGACACCAGGTCTACCCAGCCATGAAACGGGCAACAGGTCTACCAAGCTGCGGACACCAGGTCTACCCAGGGCATGCTGCGGACACCAGGTCTACCCACGGCTTGCTGCGGACACCAGGTCTACCCAGCCATGAAACGGGCAACAGGTCTACCAAGCTGCGGACACCAGGTCTACCCAGGGCATGCTGCGGACACCAGGTCTACCCACTCAATGCTGCGGACAACAGGTCTACCCAGCCATGAATCGGGCAACAGGTCTACCAAGCTGCGGACACCAGGTCTACCCACGGCTTGCTGCGGACAACAGGTCTACCCAGCCATGAAACGGGCACCAGGTCTACTCACGGCTTGCTGCGGACACCAGGTCTACCCAGCCATGAAACGGGCAACAGGTCTACCAAGCTGCGGACACCAGGTCTACCCAGCCATGAAACGGGCAACAGGTCTACCAACTCAATGCTGCGGACAACAGGTCTACCCAGCCATGAAACGGGCAACAGGTCTACCAAGCTGCGGACACCAGGTCTACCCACGGCTTGCTGCGGACACCAGGTCTACCAACTCAATGCTGCGGACACCAGGTCTACCCAGCCATGAAACGGGCAACAGGTCTACCAAGCTGCGGACACCAGGTCTACCCACGGCTTGCTGCGGACAACAGGTCTACCCAGCCATGAAACGGGCAACAGGTCTACCAAGCTGCGGACACCAGGTCTACCCAGGGCATGCTGCGGACGCCAGGTCTACCCAGCCATGAAACGGGCAACAGGTCTACTCACGGCTTGCTGCGGACAACAGGTCTACCCAGCCATGAATCGGGCAACAGGTCTACCAAGCTGCGGACACCAGGTCTACCCAGGGCATGCTGCGGACACCAGGTCTACCAACTCAATGCTGCGGACACCAGGTCTACCCAGCCATGAAACGGGCAACAGGTCTACCAAGCTGCGGACACCAGGTCTACCCAGGGTATGTAGCGGACACCAGGTCTACCAACTCAATGCTGCGGACAACAGGTCTACCCAGCCATGAAACGGGCAACAGGTCTACCAAGCTGCGGACACCAGGTCTACCCACGGCTTGCTGCGGACAACAGGTCTACCCAGCCATGAAACGGGCAACAGGTCTACCCACTCAATGCTGCGGACAACAGGTCTACCCAGCCATGAAACGGGCAACAGGTCTACCAAGCTGCGGACACCAGGTCTACCCAGGGCATGCTGCGGACAACAGGTCTACCCAGCCATGAAACGGGCAACAGGTCTACTCACGGCTTGCTGCGGACAACAGGTCTACCCAGCCATGAAACGGGCAACAGGTCTACCAAGCTGCGGACACCAGGTCTACCCAGGGCATGCTGCGGACACCAGGTCTACCCAGCCATGAACCGGGCAACAGGTCTACTCACGGCTTGCTGCGGACACCAGGTCTACCCAGCCATGAAACGGGCAACAGGTCTACCAAGCTGCGGACACCAGGTCTACCCAGCCATGAAACGGGCAACAGGTCTACCAAGCTGCGGACACCAGGTCTACCCAGGGCATGCTGCGGACACCAGGTCTACCAACTCAATGCTGCGGACAACAGGTCTACCCAGCCATGAAACGGGCAACAGGTCTACCAAGCTGCGGACACCAGGTCTACCCAGGGCATGCTGCGGACACCAGGTCTACCAACTCAATGCTGCGGACAACAGGTCTACCCAGCCATGAAACGGGCAACAGGTCTACCAAGCTGCGGACACCAGGTCTACCCACGGCTTGCTGCGGACACCAGGTCTACCCAGCCATGAAACGGGCAACAGGTCTACCAAGCTGCGGACACCAGGTCTACCCAGGGCATGCTGCGGACACCAGGTCTACCCACGGCTTGCTGCGGACCACAGGTCTACCCACTCCAAGCTGCGGACACCAGGTCTAACTACTCCATTACGCGGACAACAGGTCTACCCACTCCATGCGGCGGACAACATGTCTACCCGCTCCATGCTGCGGACACCAGGTCTGCCCACGCCGTGATGCGGACCACAGGTCTACCTTCGCCATGCTGCACGCAGCCCGGGTCGCACCGGAGCTAGGTAGACCCGGTCGCCGCGGCCGTCGCAGCGCCCTCGCCCTCGACGGCGGACCCACGCCGCCGGTCCCGGAGGCGGGTAGACCTGGTCGCCGCGGCCACGGCGGCCGCCCATCCCGGAGCCCAGTAGACCTGGCCGCCGCGGGACCGGCCAAGTTTCCCGGAGTCGTGTAGACCTGGTCGTCGCGGCCACGGCCGCCGCCGCTGCGCCTTCGCCGGCGACGGCGGTCCCACGCCACCGGCCCCGGAGCCGCGTCGACCTGGCCGCCGCGGGACGGGCCACGTTTCGCGGATCCGGGTAGACGAGGCATCCTTGTACCATCTCGGAGCCGGGGAAACCCCACAGCCTCTTAACGCTCCGGAGCCCAAGTGCTCCAGCAGCCTTGCCCCGCCCGGCAGAATCGATTTCAAGACCAAGACATATTTTCGACAACATTTTATTTCATCATTTCATTTCATTTCTTTTCATTTCATTTTATTATTTTATTTTATTTCGTTTTGTTTTGTTTTGTTTTGTTTTGTTTTGTTTTGATTTGATTTGATTTGATTTGTTTCATTTCCTCTTTGCCTTTTTTGAATGATTGCCTCTTCTATTTACTCGGAAAGAAAATCTTTTCCGGAAAACAAAACTCTTGCCAAATCTTATTTGTGATCCCTTTGGGCCCACAGCCGAGCTGACGGAGGGCCTGTGCCCGGTTCTCGCCCTGCTGACACACTGACCCCCCCAAACGGCGTCCTCCCTACCCCACGCCTCCTCCCCCGTCCCCCAGAGACCCTACCTACAGAGCCCCCCCCCCCCCCACAAAACAGAACCTCACGGGCCGCAGCACAGCCAGGGGAAGCACGTACGTGCAGCGAAACTCGGCCCAAAGCCGCCGCGCCCTGGCACAACTCGCCCTGCCCCTTCCCGCCCCACGGAGGCGGCTGCATCGAGGCGACCGGCGCCGCCGTCGGCAAGCGGGTGGCCGCTTTCGGGCCGGTTCTTCCGCGGAAGGTCTGCAGAGCTCTTGGGGCCTCGGCGCGGGTTTGGGGGGCCGTGAGGGCTCGCTGTCGAGGCGCCCGGGGCCGGCACGAAGCCGCCTGCCCTCTCCCTGTCCCTGCCCCGTCTTCCGCAGCCACCCATTAACGCTGGGGGCGAGCCCGCCCTCCGCCATCAACCTCCCATGCAGCGCTTTCAGACTTTCCCCGCCCCTGCCCATTGTCGGCTGGGGGCGCCCTGCCCCCCGCCGTCAGCCTCCCTGGCAGCGCTTTCAGACTCTCTCGGGCCCCTGCCCATTGTCGGCTGGGGGCGCCCCGCCCCCCGCCCTTAGCCTCCCTGGCAGCGCTTTCAGACTGCCTCGGGCCCTGCCCATTGTCGGTTGGGGGCGCCCCGCCCCCCGCCCTCAGCCTCCCTGGCAGCGCTTTCAGACGGTCTCGTGCCCTGCCCATTGTCGGTTGGGGGCGACCCCGCCCTCCGCCATCAGCCTCCCTGGCAGCGCTTTCAGACTGCCTCGGGCCCTGCCCATTGTCGGTTGGGGGCGACCCCGCCCTCCGCCATCAGCCTCCCTGGCAGCACTTTCAGCCTCTTCCTGCCCCCGCCCACGGTCCCACCGGGCAGTTTACACGGCGGCGGCGGGAGGCTGATGCCGAGGTCGGCAGGCGGAGAGCCTGGTGCACAAGCAGGGATGGCGGCGGGATGATTGGCGCCGTCTGTCCCTGGCCAAAGAAGCTCTCTGTTCAGCTTTCTCGGAGCCTTTTGCTTGGGTGGCGTTCCTTCCTCCTCCGCCCCGGCGCCGCTCAAGCCTGCGGCAGGGCGGCAGCGCGGCGGGTGGGCGGCCGGGGGGAGGGGGGAGGGGGGGGGGAGGGAGGGAGCGCGCGAGCGAGCGAGCGAGCGAGCGCGCTGCAGAAATGAAGCCCGGAGCAGGGCCGCGGTCCATTCGAGCACGGGGAGGGGGCGCGACAACGCTGCCTGCTCCTGTCGGGGAGCGCTTGGGGAAGTGGGGTGCCGGCACCATGACGGCGGAGCGGACAGGGGCCGCGGCTGGGGAAGAGGCCGGCGGAGCTCGCCAGTGGATGCTGGCGCACGGAGCCGGCAGGGACACCTGGGCACGGCTGGGACCGAAAGTCGCCCGCCTTCACGCCCCGCCTTTCGCCGGGGGGAAGAAGACGCGAGAGCAGGGCTGCCTGCTGGGCTGCCAGTGCCCGCGGTCATGCCGGACGTGCAGGCCGACCGCCGAAGGCGTGCTCGCCGCTGCAGAGACGACAAGGGGGCCGCGCGTCCGATGGAAGAGACGGGGCGCCATCGCGCGGCGGCCGGGCTGCAAGGCCGGCCGACGGTAACAGGACTACCACGCCGCGGGCGGCCACAGACAAAGACCGGCCGAGGGCAACAGGTCTACCCAGCATTATGCCGGCCGGTACCAGGGCCGGCCGAGGGCAACAGGTCTACCCAGCATTAGGCCAGCCGGAAAGACGGCCGGCAGAGGGCAACAGGTCTACCCAGCATTAGGCCGCCACGTCCAAAGGCCGGCCGAGGGCAACAGGTCTACCCAGCATTCGGCTGGCCGGTAACACGGCGGGCCGAGGGCAACAGGTCTACCCAGCATTAGGCCGGCCGGTAACACTGCCGGCCGAGGGCAACAGGTCTACCCAGCATTAGGCCGCCACGTCCAAAGGCCGGCCGAGGGCAACAGGTCTACCCAGCATTAGGCCGCCACGTCCAAAGGCCGGCCGAGGGCAACAGGTCTACCCAGCATTCGGCCGCCACGTCCAAAGGCCGGCCGAGGGCAACAGGTCTACCCAGCATTAGGCCGCCACGTCCAAAGGCCGGCCGAGGGCAACAGGTCTACCCAGCATTAGGCCGCCACGTCCAAAGGCCGGCCGAGGGCAACAGGTCTACCCAGCATTCGGCCGCCACGTCCAAAGGCCGGCCGAGGGCAACAGGTCTACCCAGCATTAGGCCGCCACGTCCAAAGGCCGGCCGAGGGCAACAGGTCTACCCAGCATTAGGCCGGCCGGCAGAGGGCAACAGGTCTACCCAGCATTCGGCCGTCAGGTACAAAGGCCGGCCGAGGGCAACAGGTCTACCCAGCATTAGGCTGCCACGTACAAAGGCCGGCCGAGGGCAACAGGTCTACCCAGCATTCGGCCGTCAGGTACAAAGGCCGGCCGAGGGCAACAGGTCTACCCAGCATTAAGCCGCCACGTCCAAAGGCCGGCCGAGGGCAACAGGTCTACCCAGCATTAGGCCGCCACGTCCAAAGGCCGGCCGAGGGCAACAGGTCTACCCAGCATTAGGCCGCCACGTCCAAAGGCCGGCCGAGGGCAACAGGTCTACCCAGCATTAGGCCGGCCGGCAGAGGGCAACAGGTCTACTCAGCATTAGGCCGGCCGGTAAAACGGCAGGCCGAGGGCAACAGGTCTACCCAGCATTCGGCCGTCAGGTACAAAGGCCGGCCGAGGGCAACAGGTCTAACCAGCATTAGGCCGCCACGTCCAAAGGCCGGCCGAGGGCAACAGGTCTACCCAGCATTCGGCCGCCACGTCCAAAGGCCGGCCGAGGGCAACAGGTCTACCCAGCATTAGGCCGCCACGTCCAAAGGCCGGCCGAGGGCAACAGGTCTACCCAGCATTCGGCCGCCACGTCCAAAGGCCGGCCGAGGGCAACAGGTCTACCCAGCATTAGGCCGCCACGTCCAAAGGCCGGCCGAGGGCAACAGGTCTACTCAGCATTAGGCCGGCCGGCAGAGGGCAACAGGTCTACCCAGCATTCGGCCGTCAGGTACAAAGGCCGGCCGAGGGCAACAGGTCTACCCAGCATTAGGCCGCCACGTCCAAAGGCCGGCCGAGGGCAACAGGTCTACCCAGCATTAGGCCGGCCGGTAACACGGCCGGCAGAGGGCAACAGGTCTACTCAGCATTAGGCCGGCCGGTAAAACGGCAGGCCGAGGGCAACAGGTCTACCCAGCATTCGGCCGTCAGGTACAAAGGCCGGCCGAGGGCAACAGGTCTACCCAGCATTAGGCCGCCACGTCCAAAGGCCGGCCGAGGGCAACAGGTCTACCCAGCATTCGGCCGCCACGTCCAAAGGCCGGCCGAGGGCAACAGGTCTACCCAGCATTAGGCCGCCACGTCCAAAGGCCGGCCGAGGGCAACAGGTCTACCCAGCATTCGGCCGCCACGTCCAAAGGCCGGCCGAGGGCAACAGGTCTACCCAGCATTAGGCCGCCACGTCCAAAGGCCGGCCGAGGGCAACAGGTCTACCCAGCATTAGGCCGGCCGGCAGAGGGCAACATGTCTACCCAGCATTCGGCCGTCAGGTACAAAGGCCGGCCGAGGGCAACAGGTCTACCCAGCATTAGGCCGCCACGTCCAAAGGCCGGCCGAGGGCAACAGGTCTACCCAGCATTAGGCCGGCCGGTAACACGGCCGGCAGAGGGCAACAGGTCTACTCAGCATTAGGCCGGCCGGTAAAACGGCAGGCCGAGGGCAACAGGTCTACCCAGCA
>NW_028276074.1:7252500-7255000 GCF_052056855.1 Sturnus vulgaris | reverse complement strand
CTCGCAGCTAGCTGCGTTCTTCATCGACGCACGAGCCGAGTGATCCACCGCTAAGAGTTGTCTGGCTTTCGGGACCGCTCGCGTGAAGCGGCCCCTTTTCTGTTTCTGCAGGGACGCGCGCGCCCCCGCGCGCCCCGCTTCGACCGTACGAGCACACACAAACGGAGGAGGAGGAGGAGAAAGCGCGGGGCAAAAAAGAGAAACCCCGCGCAACGCTCCGAAGGTCGGCCAAAGAAAGGCGGAGGGGCCCGCGCCCCCGACCGCCTCCCCCCGCGAGGGGAGACGCCGCCTCGCGTGCCGTCCTTCGGAGGCGGCCCAGGCGCCCGGGCTCGGCCCGACCTCCGCGCGGAGGGGCTTGTGCGGCAACGCGCCGGACCGCGGGGGGCACGGTGGCCCGCCCGGCCTCTCGATCACGGGACGACTACGCGTTCGCGGGCCGGGGGCGCGACCGCCGGCCCCCGCCGCTCCCGGCTCACTCCCTGGCTTCTCCTTTTCACCGCTCCGCCGACTCGCGGAACGCCGCCGCGCCAAAACGCGGGGGCCGGCTCTCCCGCCAGCGGCCCCTGAACGTCGCCCGAAACGCCACGCGGCGGCGGGACCGTTCCGCCGGCGCAACCCCTGGCGCGGGACCGCTTGCCCGCCGGAAGGCGAACGCCCGGCGGGCCGCGCTCCGCCACCGGCGCCGGAGGCGGGACGCCGCCGAGACCCGAGCCGGCATCGCGGAGCGCCCGAGGTCTGCCGCTCGGCAAAACCCCTCCGCCACCCGCGGCCGCACTCCCGGGACCGCCGCCGCTTCGCACCGCCGAGCTGCCCTTCCGCGAGCACGCGCCCAGCGGGCAGGCGTACGGCGGCTGAGCCGGGGGGCACCGCCCGCTCCCCTCGTTTCCACTCGGGGACCGGACGGGGAAGCGGCCCCCGCGGCCGCCCCGCACGCCTCCCCTTTTTTTTGGCCCACACGCGGCCGGGAAGGGCGACGGGGAAGCGGACGGGCGGGGCCCGGGCCGGGACGGCCGCCGGTGAAGGCGGGCGCCTCGCGGCCGACCGTCCCCCCCCCCCGGGGGGGGCGGGGACACTCGCCGAGCGGCGACGCCGCCGCTCGGCACGGGGTCGCCCGCGCCCGCCGGACCTCCGGCGATGGAGGAGCCGGCCGAGCGCTGCGCCCCAACGGGCGGGGACAGCGCTCCGAGTCAGGGGTGGCCGGCGGCCGGCGCCGCCGCGGTGCGGTTCGAGGCGACAAGGCCGTCGAGGCGAGAGGCGCGCGGTCGCGCCTGACGCGGCGCCGCCCGCGAGCCCGCGGCGGCGGCTAAGGAGAAAGAGCGAGAGAGCGCGGCGGGCCCCGGCGGCCGCAACCCCGCAGCTGAGGTAGGTAAGGCAGAGAGCGCGCGCCCTCTGCCGGCGTCGCCCCGCATCGCAGAGGCCAGCGGGGTCGGCCCCCCGCGGCCGATCGCGCGCCGCGGCCTCTCCGCCGAGACCGGGCCGCAGAGAGGGGGGGGCAGGGCGCCCCTTCCCCGGCCCGGCACGGGTGGCCCCCGCGCGCGGGCAAGCGCGGCGGGACGCCGACGACGGCGAGCGCGGCCGGTCGCGACGGACACGCCACCGCAGGGGATCGGCGGGAGTAGCTCCCCACCCCTCGATGGCGCCCCGCGCCGCCACCGCCCGACACCCGCTGCCGCCGCCGCCACCGCCGCCGCCGCCGCGGCGGGGCCGTGCCGGGCCGCCCGAGTCTTTAAACCTCCGCCCGGCTCGGCGGCCCTTTCGGCCCCCAACAGGCGTTTGACGACGCCGAGGGAAACCGGCAGGAGACCGCCGAGGCGCGAAGCGCTAGGTACCTGGCCCTGGGGTGAGGGAAACGACCTGCATGGCCCCGCCGGGGTGCCTCCCCCGCTGCCACCCTCGGGGGAGCGTCCACCGGCGGGGGCGCGCCCGACGTCCGCTGCCATCACCGCGGCAATCCTTCTCGGGGCCCGGGGTTTCCCTCAGTAGCCCGGCGCTGCGCCCGAGAGGACCACCGCGGCTCGGGCCGCCCCGCCGGCGCGGGGAACACGGCCCAGCCACCGAGAAACCTCGCACACCCCCGGCCGAGAGAGGCCACGGCGACGACGGTGCGGACCGTCGCCGCCGCGCCACCCGGCGGCGGCTCGCGCACGTGCGCGCTCCCCCTGGAGGCGCGACCCGGAACTGCCGGAGCCCGGCCCTCGGGAGCTCCTCTGCCGCGCGAGGAGGCCGCTCGGCCAAGGAGAGCGGGATTTTGCCGGGCGGCAAAGCCCCGCGTCCCCCCCCGCGCTCTGGGGAAGGGCCGGAGGAGCCGCCTCCTCCGAGCCCCGAAGGCCTTCCCGCGCGCACCCTTTTTACACACGTTGGCCATCGCCTTGCGCCATCGGCCGCCGTTGCGCGCGACGGCCGGACGGCCGGCCGTCGCCCGGCGGGCGAAGAGACGACGGAAGGGGGGCGGGTGCGCCTCCGGGAGGGGCCGTGCCGAGCACCCCTCCCTCCCGCGCAC
>NW_028276074.1:7230000-7247500 GCF_052056855.1 Sturnus vulgaris | reverse complement strand
GGCTCCCCGTTGTCACGAAACCGGCAGCAGCCGGGCCGGAGCGGGACACACTCGCGGCTTTCTCGCCCTCTCTCTGGGCCTTTTTCTCGCTTCTCCCCCGCCTGGAACAACGCAGCCTCGCCTGGGCCGGGGGAGCGCGGTGGCTCTCGGATCGCATCGCTCTCTCTGGGGGCTTTCTCGCTTCTCCCCCGGACTGAACACGCAGCCTCGGCCTGGGCCGGGGAGCGGCTCTCGGATCGCATCGGTCTCTCTGGGGGCTTTCTCGCTTCTCCCCCGACTGAGCACGCAGCCTCGCCTGGGCCGGGGAGCGGCTCTCGGATCGCATCGGTCTCTCTCTCTGGGCTAACCTGTCCCAGTCGAACTGGGTAAGACGGGAAGCCGGACGAAGCCACGCGACTCGCCCCGACATCGGCGGTGTTCTTCTGGCCCTGGCGACCGCACGCGCGTCCGCCCTTCTCCGCCACGGACACAGGCACGGCAACAGCCTGTGGGGATACGGCCCGTCACCTCGTTCCCATAATACGGACAGATGGGCCCGAAGCGGCGGAGGCCGGAAAGAGAACCGATGTACGTGACCGAGGGGGCGCAGTGGCGCACGCCGCCTTCTACGATGACATAGCCGGAGGCAGCGAGAAACAGCGACCCCTTGGAGTACTTCCAGGCCGGCGGCGGACAACAGGTCTACCAGCCATGAAACGGGCAACAGGTCTACCGACGGCTTGCTGCGGACAACAGGTCTACCCAGCCATGAAACGGGCAACAGGTCTACCAAGCTGCGGACACCAGGTCTACCCAGGGCATGCTGCGGACAACAGGTCTACCCACGGCTTGCTGCGGACAACAGGTCTACCCAGCTGCGGACACCAGGTCTACCCAGGGCATGAAACGGGCAACAGGTCTACCAAGCTGCGGACACCAGGTCTACCCAGGGCATGCTGCGGACACCAGGTCTACCCACGGCTTGCTGCGGACACCAGGTCTACCCAGCCATGAAACGGGCAACAGGTCTACCAAGCTGCGGACACCAGGTCTACCCAGGGCATGCTGCGGACACCAGGTCTACCCACGGCTTGCTGCGGACACCAGGTCTACCCAGCCATGAAACGGGCAACAGGTCTACCAAGCTGCGGACACCAGGTCTACCCAGGGCATGCTGCGGACACCAGGTCTACCCACGGCTTGCTGCGGACACCAGGTCTACCCAGCCATGAAACGGGCAACAGGTCTACCAAGCTGCGGACACCAGGTCTACCCAGGGCATGCTGCGGACACCAGGTCTACCCAGCCATGAAACGGGCAACAGGTCTACTCACGGCTTGCTGCGGACAACAGGTCTACCCAGCCATGAAACGGGCAACAGGTCTACCAAGCTGCGGACAACAGGTCTACCCAGGGCATGCTGCGGACACCAGGTCTACCCACTCAATGCTGCGGACAACAGGTCTACCCAGGCATGAATCGGGCAACAGGTCTACCAAGCTCCGGACACCAGGTCTACCCACGGCTTGCTGCGGACAACAGGTCTACCCAGCCATGAAACGGGCAACAGGTCTACCAAGCTGCGGACACCAGGTCTACCCAGGGCATGCTGCGGACACCAGGTCTACCCACGGCTTGCTGCGGACAACAGGTCTACCCAGGCATGAATCGGGCAACAGGTCTACCAAGCTCCGGACACCAGGTCTACCCACGGCTTGCTGCGGACAACAGGTCTACCCAGCCATGAAACGGGCAACAGGTCTACCAAGCTGCGGACACCAGGTCTACCCAGGGCATGCTGCGGACACCAGGTCTACCCAGCCATGAAACGGGCAACAGGTCTACTCACGGCTTGCTGCGGACACCAGGTCTACCCAGCCATGAAACGGGCAACAGGTCTACCAAGCTGCGGACACCAGGTCTACCCACGGCTTGCTGCGGACAACAGGTCTACCCAGGCATGAATCGGGCAACAGGTCTACTCACGGCTTGCTGCGGACACCAGGTCTACCCAGCCATGAAACGGGCAACAGGTCTACCAAGCTGCGGACACCAGGTCTACCCAGGGCATGCTGCGGACACCAGGTCTACCCACGGCTTGCTGCGGACAACAGGTCTACCCAGGCATGAATCGGGCAACAGGTCTACCAAGCTGCGGACACCAGGTCTACCCAGGGCATGCTGCGGACACCAGGTCTACCCACGGCTTGCTGCGGACAACAGGTCTACCAACTCAATGCTGCGGACAACAGGTCTACCCAGCCATGAAACGGGCAACAGGTCTACCAAGCTGCGGACACCAGGTCTACCCACGGCTTGCTGCGGACAACAGGTCTACCCAGCCATGAAACGGGCAACAGGTCTACCAAGCTGCGGACACCAGGTCTACCCAGCCATGAAACGGGCAACAGGTCTACTCACTCAATGCTGCGGACACCAGGTCTACCCAGCCATGAAACGGGCAACAGGTCTACCAACTCAATGCTGCGGACAACAGGTCTACCCAGCCATGAAACGGGCAACAGGTCTACCAAGCTGCGGACACCAGGTCTACCCACGGCTTGCTGCGGACAACAGGTCTACCCAGGCATGAATCGGGCAACAGGTCTACCAAGCTGCGGACACCAGGTCTACCCACGGCTTGCTGCGGACACCAGGTCTACCCAGCCATGAAACGGGCAACAGGTCTACCAAGCTGCGGACACCAGGTCTACCCAGGGCATGCTGCGGACACCAGGTCTACCCAGCCATGAAACGGGCAACAGGTCTACCAAGCTGCGGACAACAGGTCTACCCAGGGCATGCTGCGGACAACAGGTCTACCCAGCCATGAAACGGGCAACAGGTCTACTCACGGCTTGCTGCGGACACCAGGTCTACCCAGCCATGAAACGGGCAACAGGTCTACCAAGCTGCGGACACCAGGTCTACCCAGGGCATGCTGCGGACACCAGGTCTACCCACGGCTTGCTGCGGACACCAGGTCTACCCAGCCATGAAACGGGCAACAGGTCTACCAAGCTGCGGACACCAGGTCTACCCAGGGCATGCTGCGGACACCAGGTCTACCAACTCAATGCTGCGGACACCAGGTCTACCCAGCCATGAAACGGGCAACAGGTCTACCAAGCTGCGGACACCAGGTCTACCCAGGGCATGCTGCGGACACCAGGTCTACCAACTCAATGCTGCGGACACCAGGTCTACCCAGCCATGAAACGGGCAACAGGTCTACCAACTCAATGCTGCGGGCAACAGGTCTACCCAGGCATGAATCGGGCAACAGGTCTACCAAGCTGCGGACACCAGGTCTACCCAGGGCATGAAACGGGCAACAGGTCTACCAAGCTGCGGACACCAGGTCTACCCAGGGCATGCTGAGGACACCAGGTCTACCCACGGCTTGCTGCGGACAACAGGTCTACCCAGCCATGAAACGGGCAACAGGTCTACCAAGCTGCGGACACCAGGTCTACCCAGGGCATGCTGCGGACACCAGGTCTACCCACGGCTTGCTGCGGACACCAGGTCTACCCAGCCATGAAACGGGCAACAGGTCTACCAAGCTGCGGACACCAGGTCTACCCAGGGCATGCTGCGGACACCAGGTCTACCCACGGCTTGCTGCGGACACCAGGTCTACCCAGCCATGAAACGGGCAACAGGTCTACTCACGGCTTGCTGCGGACACCAGGTCTACCCAGCCATGAAACGGGCAACAGGTCTACCAAGCTGCGGACACCAGGTCTACCCAGGGCATGCTGCGGACACCAGGTCTACCCACTCAATGCTGCGGACAACAGGTCTACCCAGGCATGAATCGGGCAACAGGTCTACCAAGCTCCGGACACCAGGTCTACCCACGGCTTGCTGCGGACAACAGGTCTACCCAGCCATGAAACGGGCAACAGGTCTACCCACTCAATGCTGCGGACAACAGGTCTACCCAGCCATGAAACGGGCAACAGGTCTACCAAGCTGCGGACACCAGGTCTACCCAGGGCATGCTGCGGACACCAGGTCTACCCAGCCATGAAACGGGCAACAGGTCTACTCACGGCTTGCTGCGGACAACAGGTCTACCCAGCCATGAAACGGGCAACAGGTCTACCAAGCTGCGGACAACAGGTCTACCCAGGGCATGCTGCGGACACCAGGTCTACCCACTCAATGCTGCGGACAACAGGTCTACCCAGGCATGAATCGGGCAACAGGTCTACCAAGCTCCGGACACCAGGTCTACCCACGGCTTGCTGCGGACAACAGGTCTACCCAGCCATGAAACGGGCAACAGGTCTACCAAGCTGCGGACACCAGGTCTACCCAGCCATGAAACGGGCAACAGGTCTACCAAGCTCCGGACACCAGGTCTACCCACGGCTTGCTGCGGACAACAGGTCTACCCAGCCATGAAACGGGCAACAGGTCTACCCACTCAATGCTGCGGACAACAGGTCTACCCAGCCATGAAACGGGCAACAGGTCTACCAAGCTGCGGACACCAGGTCTACCCAGGGCATGCTGCGGACACCAGGTCTACCCAGCCATGAAACGGGCAACAGGTCTACTCACGGCTTGCTGCGGACAACAGGTCTACCCAGCCATGAAACGGGCAACAGGTCTACCAAGCTGCGGACACCAGGTCTACCCAGGGCATGCTGCGGACACCAGGTCTACCCAGCCATGAAAAGGGCAACAGGTCTACTCACGGCTTGCTGCGGACAACAGGTCTACCCAGCCATGAAACGGGCAACAGGTCTACCAAGCTGCGGACAACAGGTCTACCCAGGGCATGCTGCGGACAACAGGTCTACCCAGCCATGAAACGGGCAACAGGTCTACTCACGGCTTGCTGCGGACACCAGGTCTACCCAGCCATGAAACGGGCAACAGGTCTACCAAGCTGCGGACACCAGGTCTACCCAGGGCATGCTGCGGACACCAGGTCTACCCACGGCTTGCTGCGGACACCAGGTCTACCCAGCCATGAAACAGGCAACAGGTCTACCAAGCTGCGGACACCAGGTCTACCCAGCCATGAAACGGGCAACAGGTCTACCAAGCTGCGGACACCAGGTCTACCCAGGGCATGCTGCGGACACCAGGTCTACCAACTCAATGCTGCGGACAACAGGTCTACCCAGCCATGAAACGGGCAACAGGTCTACCAAGCTGCGGACACCAGGTCTACCCAGGGCATGCTGCGGACACCAGGTCTACCAACTCAATGCTGCGGACACCAGGTCTACCCAGCCATGAAACGGGCAACAGGTCTACCAACTCAATGCTGCGGGCAACAGGTCTACCCAGGCATGAATCGGGCAACAGGTCTACCAAGCTGCGGACACCAGGTCTACCCAGGGCATGAAACGGGCAACAGGTCTACCAAGCTGCGGACACCAGGTCTACCCAGGGCATGCTGAGGACAACAGGTCTACCCACGGCTTGCTGCGGACAACAGGTCTACCCAGCCATGAAACGGGCAACAGGTCTACCAAGCTGCGGACACCAGGTCTACCCAGGGCATGCTGCGGACACCAGGTCTACCCACGGCTTGCTGCGGACACCAGGTCTACCCAGCCATGAAACGGGCAACAGGTCTACCAAGCTGCGGACACCAGGTCTACCCAGGGCATGCTGCGGACACCAGGTCTACCCACGGCTTGCTGCGGACACCAGGTCTACCCAGCCATGAAACGGGCAACAGGTCTACCAAGCTGCCGACACCAGGTCTACCCAGGGCATGCTGCGGACACCAGGTCTACCCAGCCATGAAACGGGCAACAGGTCTACTCACGGCTTGCTGCGGACAACAGGTCTACCCAGCCATGAAACGGGCAACAGGTCTACCAAGCTGCGGACAACAGGTCTACCCAGGGCATGCTGCGGACACCAGGTCTACCCACTCAATGCTGCGGACAACAGGTCTACCCAGGCATGAATCGGGCAACAGGTCTACCAAGCTGCGGACACCAGGTCTACCCACGGCTTGCTGCGGACAACAGGTCTACCCAGCCATGAAACGGGCAACAGGTCTACCAAGCTGCGGACACCAGGTCTACCCACGGCTTGCTGCGGACACCAGGTCTACCCAGCCATGAAACGGGCAACAGGTCTACTCACGGCTTGCTGCGGACAACAGGTCTACCCTGCCATGAAACGGGCAACAGGTCTACCAAGCTGCGGACACCAGGTCTACCCAGGGCATGCTGCGGACACCAGGTCTACCCACTCAATGCTGCGGACAACAGGTCTACCCAGCCATGAATCGGGCAACAGGTCTACCAAGCTCCGGACACCAGGTCTACCCACGGCTTGCTGCGGACAACAGGTCTACCCAGCCATGAAACGGGCAACAGGTCTACCAAGCTGCGGACACCAGGTCTACCCAGGGCATGCTGCGGACACCAGGTCTACCCACGGCTTGCTGCGGACACCAGGTCTACCCAGCCATGAAACGGGCAACAGGTCTACCAAGCTGCGGACACCAGGTCTACCCAGGGCATGCTGCGGACACCAGGTCTACCCAGCCATGAAACGGGCAACAGGTCTACTCACGGCTTGCTGCGGACAACAGGTCTACCCAGCCATGAAACGGGCAACAGGTCTACCAAGCTGCGGACAACAGGTCTACCCAGGGCATGCTGCGGACACCAGGTCTACCCACTCAATGCTGCGGACAACAGGTCTACCCAGGCATGAATCGGGCAACAGGTCTACCAAGCTCCGGACACCAGGTCTACCCACGGCTTGCTGCGGACAACAGGTCTACCCAGCCATGAAACGGGCAACAGGTCTACCAAGCTGCGGACACCAGGTCTACCCAGGGCATGCTGCGGACACCAGGTCTACCCAGCCATGAAACGGGCAACAGGTCTACTCACGGCTTGCTGCGGACAACAGGTCTACCCAGCCATGAAACGGGCAACAGGTCTACCAAGCTGCGGACACCAGGTCTACCCAGGGCATGCTGCGGACACCAGGTCTACCCACGGCTTGCTGCGGACACCAGGTCTACCCAGCCATGAAACGGGCAACAGGTCTACCAAGCTGCGGACACCAGGTCTACCCAGGGCATGCTGCGGACAACAGGTCTACCCACGGCTTGCTGCGGACAACAGGTCTACCCAGCCATGAAACGGGCAACAGGTCTACCAAGCTGCGGACACCAGGTCTACCCAGGGCATGCTGCGGACACCAGGTCTACCCAGCCATGAAACGGGCAACAGGTCTACTCACGGCTTGCTGCGGACACCAGGTCTACCCAGCCATGAAACGGGCAACAGGTCTACCAACTCAATGCTGCGGACACCAGGTCTACCCAGCCATGAAACGGGCAACAGGTCTACCAAGCTGCGGACACCAGGTCTACCCAGGGCATGCTGCGGACACCAGGTCTACCCACGGCTTGCTGCGGACACCAGGTCTACCCAGCCATGAAACGGGCAACAGGTCTACCAAGCTGCGGACACCAGGTCTACCCAGGGCATGCTGCGGACACCAGGTCTACCCACTCAATGCTGCGGACAACAGGTCTACCCAGCCATGAATCGGGCAACAGGTCTACCAAGCTGCGGACACCAGGTCTACCCACGGCTTGCTGCGGACAACAGGTCTACCCAGCCATGAAACGGGCACCAGGTCTACTCACGGCTTGCTGCGGACACCAGGTCTACCCAGCCATGAAACGGGCAACAGGTCTACCAAGCTGCGGACACCAGGTCTACCCAGCCATGAAACGGGCAACAGGTCTACCAACTCAATGCTGCGGACAACAGGTCTACCCAGCCATGAAACGGGCAACAGGTCTACCAAGCTGCGGACACCAGGTCTACCCACGGCTTGCTGCGGACACCAGGTCTACCAACTCAATGCTGCGGACACCAGGTCTACCCAGCCATGAAACGGGCAACAGGTCTACCAAGCTGCGGACACCAGGTCTACCCACGGCTTGCTGCGGACAACAGGTCTACCCAGCCATGAAACGGGCAACAGGTCTACCAAGCTGCGGACACCAGGTCTACCCAGGGCATGCTGCGGACGCCAGGTCTACCCAGCCATGAAACGGGCAACAGGTCTACTCACGGCTTGCTGCGGACAACAGGTCTACCCAGCCATGAATCGGGCAACAGGTCTACCAAGCTGCGGACACCAGGTCTACCCAGGGCATGCTGCGGACACCAGGTCTACCAACTCAATGCTGCGGACACCAGGTCTACCCAGCCATGAAACGGGCAACAGGTCTACCAAGCTGCGGACACCAGGTCTACCCAGGGTATGTAGCGGACACCAGGTCTACCAACTCAATGCTGCGGACAACAGGTCTACCCAGCCATGAAACGGGCAACAGGTCTACCAAGCTGCGGACACCAGGTCTACCCACGGCTTGCTGCGGACAACAGGTCTACCCAGCCATGAAACGGGCAACAGGTCTACCCACTCAATGCTGCGGACAACAGGTCTACCCAGCCATGAAACGGGCAACAGGTCTACCAAGCTGCGGACACCAGGTCTACCCAGGGCATGCTGCGGACAACAGGTCTACCCAGCCATGAAACGGGCAACAGGTCTACTCACGGCTTGCTGCGGACAACAGGTCTACCCAGCCATGAAACGGGCAACAGGTCTACCAAGCTGCGGACACCAGGTCTACCCAGGGCATGCTGCGGACACCAGGTCTACCCAGCCATGAACCGGGCAACAGGTCTACTCACGGCTTGCTGCGGACACCAGGTCTACCCAGCCATGAAACGGGCAACAGGTCTACCAAGCTGCGGACACCAGGTCTACCCAGGGCATGCTGCGGACACCAGGTCTACCCAGCCATGAAAAGGGCAACAGGTCTACTCACGGCTTGCTGCGGACAACAGGTCTACCCAGCCATGAAACGGGCAACAGGTCTACCAAGCTGCGGACAACAGGTCTACCCAGGGCATGCTGCGGACAACAGGTCTACCCAGCCATGAAACGGGCAACAGGTCTACTCACGGCTTGCTGCGGACACCAGGTCTACCCAGCCATGAAACGGGCAACAGGTCTACCAAGCTGCGGACACCAGGTCTACCCAGGGCATGCTGCGGACACCAGGTCTACCCACGGCTTGCTGCGGACACCAGGTCTACCCAGCCATGAAACAGGCAACAGGTCTACCAAGCTGCGGACACCAGGTCTACCCAGCCATGAAACGGGCAACAGGTCTACCAAGCTGCGGACACCAGGTCTACCCAGGGCATGCTGCGGACACCAGGTCTACCCAGCCATGAACCGGGCAACAGGTCTACTCACGGCTTGCTGCGGACACCAGGTCTACCCAGCCATGAAACGGGCAACAGGTCTACCAAGCTGCGGACACCAGGTCTACCCAGGGCATGCTGCGGACACCAGGTCTACCCAGCCATGAAAAGGGCAACAGGTCTACTCACGGCTTGCTGCGGACAACAGGTCTACCCAGCCATGAAACGGGCAACAGGTCTACCAAGCTGCGGACAACAGGTCTACCCAGGGCATGCTGCGGACAACAGGTCTACCCAGCCATGAAACGGGCAACAGGTCTACTCACGGCTTGCTGCGGACACCAGGTCTACCCAGCCATGAAACGGGCAACAGGTCTACCAAGCTGCGGACACCAGGTCTACCCAGGGCATGCTGCGGACACCAGGTCTACCCACGGCTTGCTGCGGACACCAGGTCTACCCAGCCATGAAACAGGCAACAGGTCTACCAAGCTGCGGACACCAGGTCTACCCAGCCATGAAACGGGCAACAGGTCTACCAAGCTGCGGACACCAGGTCTACCCAGGGCATGCTGCGGACACCAGGTCTACCAACTCAATGCTGCGGACAACAGGTCTACCCAGCCATGAAACGGGCAACAGGTCTACCAAGCTGCGGACACCAGGTCTACCCAGGGCATGCTGCGGACACCAGGTCTACCAACTCAATGCTGCGGACACCAGGTCTACCCAGCCATGAAACGGGCAACAGGTCTACCAACTCAATGCTGCGGGCAACAGGTCTACCCAGGCATGAATCGGGCAACAGGTCTACCAAGCTGCGGACACCAGGTCTACCCAGGGCATGAAACGGGCAACAGGTCTACCAAGCTGCGGACACCAGGTCTACCCAGGGCATGCTGAGGACAACAGGTCTACCCACGGCTTGCTGCGGACAACAGGTCTACCCAGCCATGAAACGGGCAACAGGTCTACCAAGCTGCGGACACCAGGTCTACCCAGGGCATGCTGCGGACACCAGGTCTACCCACGGCTTGCTGCGGACACCAGGTCTACCCAGCCATGAAACGGGCAACAGGTCTACCAAGCTGCGGACACCAGGTCTACCCAGGGCATGCTGCGGACACCAGGTCTACCCACGGCTTGCTGCGGACACCAGGTCTACCCAGCCATGAAACGGGCAACAGGTCTACCAAGCTGCCGACACCAGGTCTACCCAGGGCATGCTGCGGACACCAGGTCTACCCAGCCATGAAACGGGCAACAGGTCTACTCACGGCTTGCTGCGGACACCAGGTCTACCCAGCCATGAAACGGGCAACAGGTCTACCAAGCTGCGGACAACAGGTCTACCCAGGGCATGCTGCGGACACCAGGTCTACCCACTCAATGCTGCGGACAACAGGTCTACCCAGGCATGAATCGGGCAACAGGTCTACCAAGCTGCGGACACCAGGTCTACCCACGGCTTGCTGCGGACAACAGGTCTACCCAGCCATGAAACGGGCAACAGGTCTACCAAGCTGCGGACACCAGGTCTACCCACGGCTTGCTGCGGACACCAGGTCTACCCAGCCATGAAACGGGCAACAGGTCTACTCACGGCTTGCTGCGGACAACAGGTCTACCCTGCCATGAAACGGGCAACAGGTCTACCAAGCTGCGGACACCAGGTCTACCCAGGGCATGCTGCGGACACCAGGTCTACCCACTCAATGCTGCGGACAACAGGTCTACCCAGCCATGAATCGGGCAACAGGTCTACCAAGCTCCGGACACCAGGTCTACCCACGGCTTGCTGCGGACAACAGGTCTACCCAGCCATGAAACGGGCAACAGGTCTACCAAGCTGCGGACACCAGGTCTACCCAGGGCATGCTGCGGACACCAGGTCTACCCACGGCTTGCTGCGGACACCAGGTCTACCCAGCCATGAAACGGGCAACAGGTCTACCAAGCTGCGGACACCAGGTCTACCCAGGGCATGCTGCGGACACCAGGTCTACCCAGCCATGAAACGGGCAACAGGTCTACTCACGGCTTGCTGCGGACAACAGGTCTACCCAGCCATGAAACGGGCAACAGGTCTACCAAGCTGCGGACAACAGGTCTACCCAGGGCATGCTGCGGACACCAGGTCTACCCACTCAATGCTGCGGACAACAGGTCTACCCAGGCATGAATCGGGCAACAGGTCTACCAAGCTCCGGACACCAGGTCTACCCACGGCTTGCTGCGGACAACAGGTCTACCCAGCCATGAAACGGGCAACAGGTCTACCAAGCTGCGGACACCAGGTCTACCCAGGGCATGCTGCGGACACCAGGTCTACCCAGCCATGAAACGGGCAACAGGTCTACTCACGGCTTGCTGCGGACAACAGGTCTACCCAGCCATGAAACGGGCAACAGGTCTACCAAGCTGCGGACACCAGGTCTACCCAGGGCATGCTGCGGACACCAGGTCTACCCACGGCTTGCTGCGGACACCAGGTCTACCCAGCCATGAAACGGGCAACAGGTCTACCAAGCTGCGGACACCAGGTCTACCCAGGGCATGCTGCGGACAACAGGTCTACCCACGGCTTGCTGCGGACAACAGGTCTACCCAGCCATGAAACGGGCAACAGGTCTACCAAGCTGCGGACACCAGGTCTACCCAGGGCATGCTGCGGACACCAGGTCTACCCAGCCATGAAACGGGCAACAGGTCTACTCACGGCTTGCTGCGGACACCAGGTCTACCCAGCCATGAAACGGGCAACAGGTCTACCAACTCAATGCTGCGGACACCAGGTCTACCCAGCCATGAAACGGGCAACAGGTCTACCAAGCTGCGGACACCAGGTCTACCCAGGGCATGCTGCGGACACCAGGTCTACCCACGGCTTGCTGCGGACACCAGGTCTACCCAGCCATGAAACGGGCAACAGGTCTACCAAGCTGCGGACACCAGGTCTACCCAGGGCATGCTGCGGACACCAGGTCTACCCACTCAATGCTGCGGACAACAGGTCTACCCAGCCATGAATCGGGCAACAGGTCTACCAAGCTGCGGACACCAGGTCTACCCACGGCTTGCTGCGGACAACAGGTCTACCCAGCCATGAAACGGGCACCAGGTCTACTCACGGCTTGCTGCGGACACCAGGTCTACCCAGCCATGAAACGGGCAACAGGTCTACCAAGCTGCGGACACCAGGTCTACCCAGCCATGAAACGGGCAACAGGTCTACCAACTCAATGCTGCGGACAACAGGTCTACCCAGCCATGAAACGGGCAACAGGTCTACCAAGCTGCGGACACCAGGTCTACCCACGGCTTGCTGCGGACACCAGGTCTACCAACTCAATGCTGCGGACACCAGGTCTACCCAGCCATGAAACGGGCAACAGGTCTACCAAGCTGCGGACACCAGGTCTACCCACGGCTTGCTGCGGACAACAGGTCTACCCAGCCATGAAACGGGCAACAGGTCTACCAAGCTGCGGACACCAGGTCTACCCAGGGCATGCTGCGGACGCCAGGTCTACCCAGCCATGAAACGGGCAACAGGTCTACTCACGGCTTGCTGCGGACAACAGGTCTACCCAGCCATGAATCGGGCAACAGGTCTACCAAGCTGCGGACACCAGGTCTACCCAGGGCATGCTGCGGACACCAGGTCTACCAACTCAATGCTGCGGACACCAGGTCTACCCAGCCATGAAACGGGCAACAGGTCTACCAAGCTGCGGACACCAGGTCTACCCAGGGTATGTAGCGGACACCAGGTCTACCAACTCAATGCTGCGGACAACAGGTCTACCCAGCCATGAAACGGGCAACAGGTCTACCAAGCTGCGGACACCAGGTCTACCCACGGCTTGCTGCGGACAACAGGTCTACCCAGCCATGAAACGGGCAACAGGTCTACCCACTCAATGCTGCGGACAACAGGTCTACCCAGCCATGAAACGGGCAACAGGTCTACCAAGCTGCGGACACCAGGTCTACCCAGGGCATGCTGCGGACAACAGGTCTACCCAGCCATGAAACGGGCAACAGGTCTACTCACGGCTTGCTGCGGACAACAGGTCTACCCAGCCATGAAACGGGCAACAGGTCTACCAAGCTGCGGACACCAGGTCTACCCAGGGCATGCTGCGGACACCAGGTCTACCCAGCCATGAACCGGGCAACAGGTCTACTCACGGCTTGCTGCGGACACCAGGTCTACCCAGCCATGAAACGGGCAACAGGTCTACCAAGCTGCGGACACCAGGTCTACCCAGCCATGAAACGGGCAACAGGTCTACCAAGCTGCGGACACCAGGTCTACCCAGGGCATGCTGCGGACACCAGGTCTACCAACTCAATGCTGCGGACAACAGGTCTACCCAGCCATGAAACGGGCAACAGGTCTACCAAGCTGCGGACACCAGGTCTACCCAGGGCATGCTGCGGACACCAGGTCTACCAACTCAATGCTGCGGACAACAGGTCTACCCAGCCATGAAACGGGCAACAGGTCTACCAAGCTGCGGACACCAGGTCTACCCACGGCTTGCTGCGGACACCAGGTCTACCCAGCCATGAAACGGGCAACAGGTCTACCAAGCTGCGGACACCAGGTCTACCCAGGGCATGCTGCGGACACCAGGTCTACCCACGGCTTGCTGCGGACCACAGGTCTACCCACTCCAAGCTGCGGACACCAGGTCTAACTACTCCATTACGCGGACAACAGGTCTACCCACTCCATGCGGCGGACAACATGTCTACCCGCTCCATGCTGCGGACACCAGGTCTGCCCACGCCGTGATGCGGACCACAGGTCTACCTTCGCCATGCTGCACGCAGCCCGGGTCGCACCGGAGCTAGGTAGACCCGGTCGCCGCGGCCGTCGCAGCGCCCTCGCCCTCGACGGCGGACCCACGCCGCCGGTCCCGGAGGCGGGTAGACCTGGTCGCCGCGGCCACGGCGGCCGCCCATCCCGGAGCCCAGTAGACCTGGCCGCCGCGGGACCGGCCAAGTTTCCCGGAGTCGTGTAGACCTGGTCGTCGCGGCCACGGCCGCCGCCGCTGCGCCTTCGCCGGCGACGGCGGTCCCACGCCACCGGCCCCGGAGCCGCGTCGACCTGGCCGCCGCGGGACGGGCCACGTTTCGCGGATCCGGGTAGACGAGGCATCCTTGTACCATCTCGGAGCCGGGGAAACCCCACAGCCTCTTAACGCTCCGGAGCCCAAGTGCTCCAGCAGCCTTGCCCCGCCCGGCAGAATCGATTTCAAGACCAAGACATATTTTCGACAACATTTTATTTCATCATTTCATTTCATTTCTTTTCATTTCATTTTATTATTTTATTTTATTTCGTTTTGTTTTGTTTTGTTTTGTTTTGTTTTGTTTTGATTTGATTTGATTTGATTTGTTTCATTTCCTCTTTGCCTTTTTTGAATGATTGCCTCTTCTATTTACTCGGAAAGAAAATCTTTTCCGGAAAACAAAACTCTTGCCAAATCTTATTTGTGATCCCTTTGGGCCCACAGCCGAGCTGACGGAGGGCCTGTGCCCGGTTCTCGCCCTGCTGACACACTGACCCCCCCAAACGGCGTCCTCCCTACCCCACGCCTCCTCCCCCGTCCCCCAGAGACCCTACCTACAGAGCCCCCCCCCCCCACAAAACAGAACCTCACGGGCCGCAGCACAGCCAGGGGAAGCACGTACGTGCAGCGAAACTCGGCCCAAAGCCGCCGCGCCCTGGCACAACTCGCCCTGCCCCTTCCCGCCCCACGGAGGCGGCTGCATCGAGGCGACCGGCGCCGCCGTCGGCAAGCGGGTGGCCGCTTTCGGGCCGGTTCTTCCGCGGAAGGTCTGCAGAGCTCTTGGGGCCTCGGCGCGGGTTTGGGGGGCCGTGAGGGCTCGCTGTCGAGGCGCCCGGGGCCGGCACGAAGCCGCCTGCCCTCTCCCTGTCCCTGCCCCGTCTTCCGCAGCCACCCATTAACGCTGGGGGCGAGCCCGCCCTCCGCCATCAACCTCCCATGCAGCGCTTTCAGACTTTCCCCGCCCCTGCCCATTGTCGGCTGGGGGCGCCCTGCCCCCCGCCGTCAGCCTCCCTGGCAGCGCTTTCAGACTCTCTCGGGCCCCTGCCCATTGTCGGCTGGGGGCGCCCCGCCCCCCGCCCTTAGCCTCCCTGGCAGCGCTTTCAGACTGCCTCGGGCCCTGCCCATTGTCGGTTGGGGGCGCCCCGCCCCCCGCCCTCAGCCTCCCTGGCAGCGCTTTCAGACGGTCTCGTGCCCTGCCCATTGTCGGTTGGGGGCGACCCCGCCCTCCGCCATCAGCCTCCCTGGCAGCGCTTTCAGACTGCCTCGGGCCCTGCCCATTGTCGGTTGGGGGCGACCCCGCCCTCCGCCATCAGCCTCCCTGGCAGCACTTTCAGCCTCTTCCTGCCCCCGCCCACGGTCCCACCGGGCAGTTTACACGGCGGCGGCGGGAGGCTGATGCCGAGGTCGGCAGGCGGAGAGCCTGGTGCACAAGCAGGGATGGCGGCGGGATGATTGGCGCCGTCTGTCCCTGGCCAAAGAAGCTCTCTGTTCAGCTTTCTCGGAGCCTTTTGCTTGGGTGGCGTTCCTTCCTCCTCCGCCCCGGCGCCGCTCAAGCCTGCGGCAGGGCGGCAGCGCGGCGGGTGGGCGGCCGGGGGGAGGGGGGAGGGGGGGGGGAGGGAGGGAGCGCGCGAGTGAGCGAGCGAGCGAGCGCGCTGCAGAAATGAAGCCCGGAGCAGGGCCGCGGTCCATTCGAGCACGGGGAGGGGGCGCGACAACGCTGCCTGCTCCTGTCGGGGAGCGCTTGGGGAAGTGGGGTGCCGGCACCATGACGGCGGAGCGGACAGGGGCCGCGGCTGGGGAAGAGGCCGGCGGAGCTCGCCAGTGGATGCTGGCGCACGGAGCCGGCAGGGACACCTGGGCACGGCTGGGACCGAAAGTCGCCCGCCTTCACGCCCCGCCTTTCGCCGGGGGGAAGAAGACGCGAGAGCAGGGCTGCCTGCTGGGCTGCCAGTGCCCGCGGTCATGCCGGACGTGCAGGCCGACCGCCGAAGGCGTGCTCGCCGCTGCAGAGACGACAAGGGGGCCGCGCGTCCGATGGAAGAGACGGGGCGCCATCGCGCGGCGGCCGGGCTGCAAGGCCGGCCGACGGTAACAGGACTACCACGCCGCGGGCGGCCACAGACAAAGACCGGCCGAGGGCAACAGGTCTACCCAGCATTATGCCGGCCGGTACCAGGGCCGGCCGAGGGCAACAGGTCTACCCAGCATTAGGCCAGCCGGAAAGACGGCCGGCAGAGGGCAACAGGTCTACCCAGCATTAGGCCGCCACGTCCAAAGGCCGGCCGAGGGCAACAGGTCTACCCAGCATTCGGCTGGCCGGTAACACGGCGGGCCGAGGGCAACAGGTCTACCCAGCATTAGGCCGGCCGGTAACACTGCCGGCCGAGGGCAACAGGTCTACCCAGCATTAGGCCGCCACGTCCAAAGGCCGGCCGAGGGCAACAGGTCTACCCAGCATTAGGCCGCCACGTCCAAAGGCCGGCCGAGGGCAACAGGTCTACCCAGCATTCGGCCGCCACGTCCAAAGGCCGGCCGAGGGCAACAGGTCTACCCAGCATTAGGCCGCCACGTCCAAAGGCCGGCCGAGGGCAACAGGTCTACCCAGCATTAGGCCGCCACGTCCAAAGGCCGGCCGAGGGCAACAGGTCTACCCAGCATTCGGCCGCCACGTCCAAAGGCCGGCCGAGGGCAACAGGTCTACCCAGCATTAGGCCGCCACGTCCAAAGGCCGGCCGAGGGCAACAGGTCTACCCAGCATTAGGCCGGCCGGCAGAGGGCAACAGGTCTACCCAGCATTCGGCCGTCAGGTACAAAGGCCGGCCGAGGGCAACAGGTCTACCCAGCATTAGGCTGCCACGTACAAAGGCCGGCCGAGGGCAACAGGTCTACCCAGCATTCGGCCGTCAGGTACAAAGGCCGGCCGAGGGCAACAGGTCTACCCAGCATTAAGCCGCCACGTCCAAAGGCCGGCCGAGGGCAACAGGTCTACCCAGCATTCGGCCGCCACGTCCAAAGGCCGGCCGAGGGCAACAGGTCTACCCAGCATTAGGCCGCCACGTCCAAAGGCCGGCCGAGGGCAACAGGTCTACCCAGCATTAGGCCGGCCGGCAGAGGGCAACAGGTCTACTCAGCATTAGGCCGGCCGGTAAAACGGCAGGCCGAGGGCAACAGGTCTACCCAGCATTCGGCCGTCAGGTACAAAGG
>NW_028276074.1:7220000-7222500 GCF_052056855.1 Sturnus vulgaris | reverse complement strand
CACCGCTAAGAGTTGTCTGGCTTTCGGGACCGCTCGCGTGAAGCGGCCCCTTTTCTGTTTCTGCAGGGACGCGCGCGCCCCCGCGCGCCCCGCTTCGACCGTACGAGCACACACAAACGGAGGAGGAGGAGGAGAAAGCGCGGGGCAAAAAAGAGAAACCCCGCGCAACGCTCCGAAGGTCGGCCAAAGAAAGGCGGAGGGGCCCGCGCCCCCGACCGCCTCCCCCCGCGAGGGGAGACGCCGCCTCGCGTGCCGTCCTTCGGAGGCGGCCCAGGCGCCCGGGCTCGGCCCGACCTCCGCGCGGAGGGGCTTGTGCGGCAACGCGCCGGACCGCGGGGGGCACGGTGGCCCGCCCGGCCTCTCGATCACGGGACGACTACGCGTTCGCGGGCCGGGGGCGCGACCGCCGGCCCCCGCCGCTCCCGGCTCACTCCCTGGCTTCTCCTTTTCACCGCTCCGCCGACTCGCGGAACGCCGCCGCGCCAAAACGCGGGGGCCGGCTCTCCCGCCAGCGGCCCCTGAACGTCGCCCGAAACGCCACGCGGCGGCGGGACCGTTCCGCCGGCGCAACCCCTGGCGCGGGACCGCTTGCCCGCCGGAAGGCGAACGCCCGGCGGGCCGCGCTCCGCCACCGGCGCCGGAGGCGGGACGCCGCCGAGACCCGAGCCGGCATCGCGGAGCGCCCGAGGTCTGCCGCTCGGCAAAACCCCTCCGCCACCCGCGGCCGCACTCCCGGGACCGCCGCCGCTTCGCACCGCCGAGCTGCCCTTCCGCGAGCACGCGCCCAGCGGGCAGGCGTACGGCGGCTGAGCCGGGGGGCACCGCCCGCTCCCCTCGTTTCCACTCGGGGACCGGACGGGGAAGCGGCCCCCGCGGCCGCCCCGCACGCCTCCCCTTTTTTTTGGCCCACACGCGGCCGGGAAGGGCGACGGGGAAGCGGACGGGCGGGGCCCGGGCCGGGACGGCCGCCGGTGAAGGCGGGCGCCTCGCGGCCGACCGTCCCCCCCCCCCGGGGGGGGCGGGGACACTCGCCGAGCGGCGACGCCGCCGCTCGGCACGGGGTCGCCCGCGCCCGCCGGACCTCCGGCGATGGAGGAGCCGGCCGAGCGCTGCGCCCCAACGGGCGGGGACAGCGCTCCGAGTCAGGGGTGGCCGGCGGCCGGCGCCGCCGCGGTGCGGTTCGAGGCGACAAGGCCGTCGAGGCGAGAGGCGCGCGGTCGCGCCTGACGCGGCGCCGCCCGCGAGCCCGCGGCGGCGGCTAAGGAGAAAGAGCGAGAGAGCGCGGCGGGCCCCGGCGGCCGCAACCCCGCAGCTGAGGTAGGTAAGGCAGAGAGCGCGCGCCCTCTGCCGGCGTCGCCCCGCATCGCAGAGGCCAGCGGGGTCGGCCCCCCGCGGCCGATCGCGCGCCGCGGCCTCTCCGCCGAGACCGGGCCGCAGAGAGGGGGGGGCAGGGCGCCCCTTCCCCGGCCCGGCACGGGTGGCCCCCGCGCGCGGGCAAGCGCGGCGGGACGCCGACGACGGCGAGCGCGGCCGGTCGCGACGGACACGCCACCGCAGGGGATCGGCGGGAGTAGCTCCCCACCCCTCGATGGCGCCCCGCGCCGCCACCGCCCGACACCCGCTGCCGCCGCCGCCACCGCCGCCGCCGCCGCGGCGGGGCCGTGCCGGGCCGCCCGAGTCTTTAAACCTCCGCCCGGCTCGGCGGCCCTTTCGGCCCCCAACAGGCGTTTGACGACGCCGAGGGAAACCGGCAGGAGACCGCCGAGGCGCGAAGCGCTAGGTACCTGGCCCTGGGGTGAGGGAAACGACCTGCATGGCCCCGCCGGGGTGCCTCCCCCGCTGCCACCCTCGGGGGAGCGTCCACCGGCGGGGGCGCGCCCGACGTCCGCTGCCATCACCGCGGCAATCCTTCTCGGGGCCCGGGGTTTCCCTCAGTAGCCCGGCGCTGCGCCCGAGAGGACCACCGCGGCTCGGGCCGCCCCGCCGGCGCGGGGAACACGGCCCAGCCACCGAGAAACCTCGCACACCCCCGGCCGAGAGAGGCCACGGCGACGACGGTGCGGACCGTCGCCGCCGCGCCACCCGGCGGCGGCTCGCGCACGTGCGCGCTCCCCCTGGAGGCGCGACCCGGAACTGCCGGAGCCCGGCCCTCGGGAGCTCCTCTGCCGCGCGAGGAGGCCGCTCGGCCAAGGAGAGCGGGATTTTGCCGGGCGGCAAAGCCCCGCGTCCCCCCCCGCGCTCTGGGGAAGGGCCGGAGGAGCCGCCTCCTCCGAGCCCCGAAGGCCTTCCCGCGCGCACCCTTTTTACACACGTTGGCCATCGCCTTGCGCCATCGGCCGCCGTTGCGCGCGACGGCCGGACGGCCGGCCGTCGCCCGGCGGGCGAAGAGACGACGGAAGGGGGGCGGGTGCGCCTCCGGGAGGGGCCGTGCCGAGCACCCCTCCCTCCCGCGCACGCGGGCGGCTCTCGCGCGCCAAAGGGGAACCGGGCCCGGAAGAAC
>NW_028276074.1:7197500-7215000 GCF_052056855.1 Sturnus vulgaris | reverse complement strand
ACACACTCGCGGCTTTCTCGCCCTCTCTCTGGGCCTTTTTCTCGCTTCTCCCCCGCCTGGAACAACGCAGCCTCGCCTGGGCCGGGGGAGCGCGGTGGCTCTCGGATCGCATCGCTCTCTCTGGGGGCTTTCTCGCTTCTCCCCCGGACTGAACACGCAGCCTCGGCCTGGGCCGGGGAGCGGCTCTCGGATCGCATCGGTCTCTCTGGGGGCTTTCTCGCTTCTCCCCCGACTGAGCACGCAGCCTCGCCTGGGCCGGGGAGCGGCTCTCGGATCGCATCGGTCTCTCTCTCTGGGCTAACCTGTCCCAGTCGAACTGGGTAAGACGGGAAGCCGGACGAAGCCACGCGACTCGCCCCGACATCGGCGGTGTTCTTCTGGCCCTGGCGACCGCACGCGCGTCCGCCCTTCTCCGCCACGGACACAGGCACGGCAACAGCCTGTGGGGATACGGCCCGTCACCTCGTTCCCATAATACGGACAGATGGGCCCGAAGCGGCGGAGGCCGGAAAGAGAACCGATGTACGTGACCGAGGGGGCGCAGTGGCGCACGCCGCCTTCTACGATGACATAGCCGGAGGCAGCGAGAAACAGCGACCCCTTGGAGTACTTCCAGGCCGGCGGCGGACAACAGGTCTACCAGCCATGAAACGGGCAACAGGTCTACCGACGGCTTGCTGCGGACAACAGGTCTACCCAGCCATGAAACGGGCAACAGGTCTACCAAGCTGCGGACACCAGGTCTACCCAGGGCATGCTGCGGACAACAGGTCTACCCACGGCTTGCTGCGGACAACAGGTCTACCCAGCTGCGGACACCAGGTCTACCCAGGGCATGAAACGGGCAACAGGTCTACCAAGCTGCGGACACCAGGTCTACCCAGGGCATGCTGCGGACACCAGGTCTACCCACGGCTTGCTGCGGACACCAGGTCTACCCAGCCATGAAACGGGCAACAGGTCTACCAAGCTGCGGACACCAGGTCTACCCAGGGCATGCTGCGGACACCAGGTCTACCCACGGCTTGCTGCGGACACCAGGTCTACCCAGCCATGAAACGGGCAACAGGTCTACCAAGCTGCGGACACCAGGTCTACCCAGGGCATGCTGCGGACACCAGGTCTACCCACGGCTTGCTGCGGACACCAGGTCTACCCAGCCATGAAACGGGCAACAGGTCTACCAAGCTGCGGACACCAGGTCTACCCAGGGCATGCTGCGGACACCAGGTCTACCCAGCCATGAAACGGGCAACAGGTCTACTCACGGCTTGCTGCGGACAACAGGTCTACCCAGCCATGAAACGGGCAACAGGTCTACCAAGCTGCGGACAACAGGTCTACCCAGGGCATGCTGCGGACACCAGGTCTACCCACTCAATGCTGCGGACAACAGGTCTACCCAGGCATGAATCGGGCAACAGGTCTACCAAGCTCCGGACACCAGGTCTACCCACGGCTTGCTGCGGACAACAGGTCTACCCAGCCATGAAACGGGCAACAGGTCTACCAAGCTGCGGACACCAGGTCTACCCAGGGCATGCTGCGGACACCAGGTCTACCCACGGCTTGCTGCGGACAACAGGTCTACCCAGGCATGAATCGGGCAACAGGTCTACCAAGCTCCGGACACCAGGTCTACCCACGGCTTGCTGCGGACAACAGGTCTACCCAGCCATGAAACGGGCAACAGGTCTACCAAGCTGCGGACACCAGGTCTACCCAGGGCATGCTGCGGACACCAGGTCTACCCAGCCATGAAACGGGCAACAGGTCTACTCACGGCTTGCTGCGGACACCAGGTCTACCCAGCCATGAAACGGGCAACAGGTCTACCAAGCTGCGGACACCAGGTCTACCCACGGCTTGCTGCGGACAACAGGTCTACCCAGGCATGAATCGGGCAACAGGTCTACTCACGGCTTGCTGCGGACACCAGGTCTACCCAGCCATGAAACGGGCAACAGGTCTACCAAGCTGCGGACACCAGGTCTACCCAGGGCATGCTGCGGACACCAGGTCTACCCACGGCTTGCTGCGGACAACAGGTCTACCCAGGCATGAATCGGGCAACAGGTCTACCAAGCTGCGGACACCAGGTCTACCCAGGGCATGCTGCGGACACCAGGTCTACCCACGGCTTGCTGCGGACAACAGGTCTACCAACTCAATGCTGCGGACAACAGGTCTACCCAGCCATGAAACGGGCAACAGGTCTACCAAGCTGCGGACACCAGGTCTACCCACGGCTTGCTGCGGACAACAGGTCTACCCAGCCATGAAACGGGCAACAGGTCTACCAAGCTGCGGACACCAGGTCTACCCAGCCATGAAACGGGCAACAGGTCTACTCACTCAATGCTGCGGACACCAGGTCTACCCAGCCATGAAACGGGCAACAGGTCTACCAACTCAATGCTGCGGACAACAGGTCTACCCAGCCATGAAACGGGCAACAGGTCTACCAAGCTGCGGACACCAGGTCTACCCACGGCTTGCTGCGGACAACAGGTCTACCCAGGCATGAATCGGGCAACAGGTCTACCAAGCTGCGGACACCAGGTCTACCCACGGCTTGCTGCGGACACCAGGTCTACCCAGCCATGAAACGGGCAACAGGTCTACCAAGCTGCGGACACCAGGTCTACCCAGGGCATGCTGCGGACACCAGGTCTACCCAGCCATGAAACGGGCAACAGGTCTACCAAGCTGCGGACAACAGGTCTACCCAGGGCATGCTGCGGACAACAGGTCTACCCAGCCATGAAACGGGCAACAGGTCTACTCACGGCTTGCTGCGGACACCAGGTCTACCCAGCCATGAAACGGGCAACAGGTCTACCAAGCTGCGGACACCAGGTCTACCCAGGGCATGCTGCGGACACCAGGTCTACCCACGGCTTGCTGCGGACACCAGGTCTACCCAGCCATGAAACGGGCAACAGGTCTACCAGGCTGCGGACACCAGGTCTACCCAGGGCATGCTGCGGACACCAGGTCTACCCACGGCTTGCTGCGGACAACAGGTCTACCCAGCCATGAAACGGGCAACAGGTCTACCAAGCTGCGGACACCAGGTCTACCCAGGGCATGCTGCGGACACCAGGTCTACCCAGCCATGAAACGGGCAACAGGTCTACTCACGGCTTGCTGCGGACAACAGGTCTACCCAGCCATGAAACGGGCAACAGGTCTACCAAGCTGCGGACACCAGGTCTACCCAGGGCATGCTGCGGACACCAGGTCTACCCACGGCTTGCTGCGGACACCAGGTCTACCCAGCCATGAAACAGGCAACAGGTCTACCTAGCTGCGGACACCAGGTCTACCCAGCCATGAAACGGGCAACAGGTCTACCAAGCTGCGGACACCAGGTCTACCCAGGGCATGCTGCGGACACCAGGTCTACCAACTCAATGCTGCGGACACCAGGTCTACCCAGCCATGAAACGGGCAACAGGTCTACCAAGCTGCGGACACCAGGTCTACCCAGGGCATGCTGCGGACACCAGGTCTACCAACTCAATGCTGCGGACACCAGGTCTACCCAGCCATGAAACGGGCAACAGGTCTACCAACTCAATGCTGCGGGCAACAGGTCTACCCAGGCATGAATCGGGCAACAGGTCTACCAAGCTGCGGACACCAGGTCTACCCAGGGCATGAAACGGGCAACAGGTCTACCAAGCTGCGGACACCAGGTCTACCCAGGGCATGCTGAGGACACCAGGTCTACCCACGGCTTGCTGCGGACAACAGGTCTACCCAGCCATGAAACGGGCAACAGGTCTACCAAGCTGCGGACACCAGGTCTACCCAGGGCATGCTGCGGACACCAGGTCTACCCACGGCTTGCTGCGGACACCAGGTCTACCCAGCCATGAAACGGGCAACAGGTCTACCAAGCTGCGGACACCAGGTCTACCCAGGGCATGCTGCGGACACCAGGTCTACCCACGGCTTGCTGCGGACACCAGGTCTACCCAGCCATGAAACGGGCAACAGGTCTACTCACGGCTTGCTGCGGACACCAGGTCTACCCAGCCATGAAACGGGCAACAGGTCTACCAAGCTGCGGACACCAGGTCTACCCAGGGCATGCTGCGGACACCAGGTCTACCCACTCAATGCTGCGGACAACAGGTCTACCCAGGCATGAATCGGGCAACAGGTCTACCAAGCTCCGGACACCAGGTCTACCCACGGCTTGCTGCGGACAACAGGTCTACCCAGCCATGAAACGGGCAACAGGTCTACCCACTCAATGCTGCGGACAACAGGTCTACCCAGCCATGAAACGGGCAACAGGTCTACCAAGCTGCGGACACCAGGTCTACCCAGGGCATGCTGCGGACACCAGGTCTACCCAGCCATGAAACGGGCAACAGGTCTACTCACGGCTTGCTGCGGACAACAGGTCTACCCAGCCATGAAACGGGCAACAGGTCTACCAAGCTGCGGACAACAGGTCTACCCAGGGCATGCTGCGGACACCAGGTCTACCCACTCAATGCTGCGGACAACAGGTCTACCCAGGCATGAATCGGGCAACAGGTCTACCAAGCTCCGGACACCAGGTCTACCCACGGCTTGCTGCGGACAACAGGTCTACCCAGCCATGAAACGGGCAACAGGTCTACCAAGCTGCGGACACCAGGTCTACCCAGCCATGAAACGGGCAACAGGTCTACCAAGCTCCGGACACCAGGTCTACCCACGGCTTGCTGCGGACAACAGGTCTACCCAGCCATGAAACGGGCAACAGGTCTACCCACTCAATGCTGCGGACAACAGGTCTACCCAGCCATGAAACGGGCAACAGGTCTACCAAGCTGCGGACACCAGGTCTACCCAGGGCATGCTGCGGACACCAGGTCTACCCAGCCATGAAACGGGCAACAGGTCTACTCACGGCTTGCTGCGGACAACAGGTCTACCCAGCCATGAAACGGGCAACAGGTCTACCAAGCTGCGGACACCAGGTCTACCCAGGGCATGCTGCGGACACCAGGTCTACCCAGCCATGAAAAGGGCAACAGGTCTACTCACGGCTTGCTGCGGACAACAGGTCTACCCAGCCATGAAACGGGCAACAGGTCTACCAAGCTGCGGACAACAGGTCTACCCAGGGCATGCTGCGGACAACAGGTCTACCCAGCCATGAAACGGGCAACAGGTCTACTCACGGCTTGCTGCGGACACCAGGTCTACCCAGCCATGAAACGGGCAACAGGTCTACCAAGCTGCGGACACCAGGTCTACCCAGGGCATGCTGCGGACACCAGGTCTACCCACGGCTTGCTGCGGACACCAGGTCTACCCAGCCATGAAACAGGCAACAGGTCTACCAAGCTGCGGACACCAGGTCTACCCAGCCATGAAACGGGCAACAGGTCTACCAAGCTGCGGACACCAGGTCTACCCAGGGCATGCTGCGGACACCAGGTCTACCAACTCAATGCTGCGGACAACAGGTCTACCCAGCCATGAAACGGGCAACAGGTCTACCAAGCTGCGGACACCAGGTCTACCCAGGGCATGCTGCGGACACCAGGTCTACCAACTCAATGCTGCGGACACCAGGTCTACCCAGCCATGAAACGGGCAACAGGTCTACCAACTCAATGCTGCGGGCAACAGGTCTACCCAGGCATGAATCGGGCAACAGGTCTACCAAGCTGCGGACACCAGGTCTACCCAGGGCATGAAACGGGCAACAGGTCTACCAAGCTGCGGACACCAGGTCTACCCAGGGCATGCTGAGGACAACAGGTCTACCCACGGCTTGCTGCGGACAACAGGTCTACCCAGCCATGAAACGGGCAACAGGTCTACCAAGCTGCGGACACCAGGTCTACCCAGGGCATGCTGCGGACACCAGGTCTACCCACGGCTTGCTGCGGACACCAGGTCTACCCAGCCATGAAACGGGCAACAGGTCTACCAAGCTGCGGACACCAGGTCTACCCAGGGCATGCTGCGGACACCAGGTCTACCCACGGCTTGCTGCGGACACCAGGTCTACCCAGCCATGAAACGGGCAACAGGTCTACCAAGCTGCCGACACCAGGTCTACCCAGGGCATGCTGCGGACACCAGGTCTACCCAGCCATGAAACGGGCAACAGGTCTACTCACGGCTTGCTGCGGACAACAGGTCTACCCAGCCATGAAACGGGCAACAGGTCTACCAAGCTGCGGACAACAGGTCTACCCAGGGCATGCTGCGGACACCAGGTCTACCCACTCAATGCTGCGGACAACAGGTCTACCCAGGCATGAATCGGGCAACAGGTCTACCAAGCTGCGGACACCAGGTCTACCCACGGCTTGCTGCGGACAACAGGTCTACCCAGCCATGAAACGGGCAACAGGTCTACCAAGCTGCGGACACCAGGTCTACCCACGGCTTGCTGCGGACACCAGGTCTACCCAGCCATGAAACGGGCAACAGGTCTACTCACGGCTTGCTGCGGACAACAGGTCTACCCTGCCATGAAACGGGCAACAGGTCTACCAAGCTGCGGACACCAGGTCTACCCAGGGCATGCTGCGGACACCAGGTCTACCCACTCAATGCTGCGGACAACAGGTCTACCCAGCCATGAATCGGGCAACAGGTCTACCAAGCTCCGGACACCAGGTCTACCCACGGCTTGCTGCGGACAACAGGTCTACCCAGCCATGAAACGGGCAACAGGTCTACCAAGCTGCGGACACCAGGTCTACCCAGGGCATGCTGCGGACACCAGGTCTACCCACGGCTTGCTGCGGACACCAGGTCTACCCAGCCATGAAACGGGCAACAGGTCTACCAAGCTGCGGACACCAGGTCTACCCAGGGCATGCTGCGGACACCAGGTCTACCCAGCCATGAAACGGGCAACAGGTCTACTCACGGCTTGCTGCGGACAACAGGTCTACCCAGCCATGAAACGGGCAACAGGTCTACCAAGCTGCGGACAACAGGTCTACCCAGGGCATGCTGCGGACACCAGGTCTACCCACTCAATGCTGCGGACAACAGGTCTACCCAGGCATGAATCGGGCAACAGGTCTACCAAGCTCCGGACACCAGGTCTACCCACGGCTTGCTGCGGACAACAGGTCTACCCAGCCATGAAACGGGCAACAGGTCTACCAAGCTGCGGACACCAGGTCTACCCAGGGCATGCTGCGGACACCAGGTCTACCCAGCCATGAAACGGGCAACAGGTCTACTCACGGCTTGCTGCGGACAACAGGTCTACCCAGCCATGAAACGGGCAACAGGTCTACCAAGCTGCGGACACCAGGTCTACCCAGGGCATGCTGCGGACACCAGGTCTACCCACGGCTTGCTGCGGACACCAGGTCTACCCAGCCATGAAACGGGCAACAGGTCTACCAAGCTGCGGACACCAGGTCTACCCAGGGCATGCTGCGGACAACAGGTCTACCCACGGCTTGCTGCGGACAACAGGTCTACCCAGCCATGAAACGGGCAACAGGTCTACCAAGCTGCGGACACCAGGTCTACCCAGGGCATGCTGCGGACACCAGGTCTACCCAGCCATGAAACGGGCAACAGGTCTACTCACGGCTTGCTGCGGACACCAGGTCTACCCAGCCATGAAACGGGCAACAGGTCTACCAACTCAATGCTGCGGACACCAGGTCTACCCAGCCATGAAACGGGCAACAGGTCTACCAAGCTGCGGACACCAGGTCTACCCAGGGCATGCTGCGGACACCAGGTCTACCCACGGCTTGCTGCGGACACCAGGTCTACCCAGCCATGAAACGGGCAACAGGTCTACCAAGCTGCGGACACCAGGTCTACCCAGGGCATGCTGCGGACACCAGGTCTACCCACTCAATGCTGCGGACAACAGGTCTACCCAGCCATGAATCGGGCAACAGGTCTACCAAGCTGCGGACACCAGGTCTACCCACGGCTTGCTGCGGACAACAGGTCTACCCAGCCATGAAACGGGCACCAGGTCTACTCACGGCTTGCTGCGGACACCAGGTCTACCCAGCCATGAAACGGGCAACAGGTCTACCAAGCTGCGGACACCAGGTCTACCCAGCCATGAAACGGGCAACAGGTCTACCAACTCAATGCTGCGGACAACAGGTCTACCCAGCCATGAAACGGGCAACAGGTCTACCAAGCTGCGGACACCAGGTCTACCCACGGCTTGCTGCGGACACCAGGTCTACCAACTCAATGCTGCGGACACCAGGTCTACCCAGCCATGAAACGGGCAACAGGTCTACCAAGCTGCGGACACCAGGTCTACCCACGGCTTGCTGCGGACAACAGGTCTACCCAGCCATGAAACGGGCAACAGGTCTACCAAGCTGCGGACACCAGGTCTACCCAGGGCATGCTGCGGACGCCAGGTCTACCCAGCCATGAAACGGGCAACAGGTCTACTCACGGCTTGCTGCGGACAACAGGTCTACCCAGCCATGAATCGGGCAACAGGTCTACCAAGCTGCGGACACCAGGTCTACCCAGGGCATGCTGCGGACACCAGGTCTACCAACTCAATGCTGCGGACACCAGGTCTACCCAGCCATGAAACGGGCAACAGGTCTACCAAGCTGCGGACACCAGGTCTACCCAGGGTATGTAGCGGACACCAGGTCTACCAACTCAATGCTGCGGACAACAGGTCTACCCAGCCATGAAACGGGCAACAGGTCTACCAAGCTGCGGACACCAGGTCTACCCACGGCTTGCTGCGGACAACAGGTCTACCCAGCCATGAAACGGGCAACAGGTCTACCCACTCAATGCTGCGGACAACAGGTCTACCCAGCCATGAAACGGGCAACAGGTCTACCAAGCTGCGGACACCAGGTCTACCCAGGGCATGCTGCGGACAACAGGTCTACCCAGCCATGAAACGGGCAACAGGTCTACTCACGGCTTGCTGCGGACAACAGGTCTACCCAGCCATGAAACGGGCAACAGGTCTACCAAGCTGCGGACACCAGGTCTACCCAGGGCATGCTGCGGACACCAGGTCTACCCAGCCATGAACCGGGCAACAGGTCTACTCACGGCTTGCTGCGGACACCAGGTCTACCCAGCCATGAAACGGGCAACAGGTCTACCAAGCTGCGGACACCAGGTCTACCCAGGGCATGCTGCGGACACCAGGTCTACCCAGCCATGAAAAGGGCAACAGGTCTACTCACGGCTTGCTGCGGACAACAGGTCTACCCAGCCATGAAACGGGCAACAGGTCTACCAAGCTGCGGACAACAGGTCTACCCAGGGCATGCTGCGGACAACAGGTCTACCCAGCCATGAAACGGGCAACAGGTCTACTCACGGCTTGCTGCGGACACCAGGTCTACCCAGCCATGAAACGGGCAACAGGTCTACCAAGCTGCGGACACCAGGTCTACCCAGGGCATGCTGCGGACACCAGGTCTACCCACGGCTTGCTGCGGACACCAGGTCTACCCAGCCATGAAACAGGCAACAGGTCTACCAAGCTGCGGACACCAGGTCTACCCAGCCATGAAACGGGCAACAGGTCTACCAAGCTGCGGACACCAGGTCTACCCAGGGCATGCTGCGGACACCAGGTCTACCCAGCCATGAACCGGGCAACAGGTCTACTCACGGCTTGCTGCGGACACCAGGTCTACCCAGCCATGAAACGGGCAACAGGTCTACCAAGCTGCGGACACCAGGTCTACCCAGGGCATGCTGCGGACACCAGGTCTACCCAGCCATGAAAAGGGCAACAGGTCTACTCACGGCTTGCTGCGGACAACAGGTCTACCCAGCCATGAAACGGGCAACAGGTCTACCAAGCTGCGGACAACAGGTCTACCCAGGGCATGCTGCGGACAACAGGTCTACCCAGCCATGAAACGGGCAACAGGTCTACTCACGGCTTGCTGCGGACACCAGGTCTACCCAGCCATGAAACGGGCAACAGGTCTACCAAGCTGCGGACACCAGGTCTACCCAGGGCATGCTGCGGACACCAGGTCTACCCACGGCTTGCTGCGGACACCAGGTCTACCCAGCCATGAAACAGGCAACAGGTCTACCAAGCTGCGGACACCAGGTCTACCCAGCCATGAAACGGGCAACAGGTCTACCAAGCTGCGGACACCAGGTCTACCCAGGGCATGCTGCGGACACCAGGTCTACCAACTCAATGCTGCGGACAACAGGTCTACCCAGCCATGAAACGGGCAACAGGTCTACCAAGCTGCGGACACCAGGTCTACCCAGGGCATGCTGCGGACACCAGGTCTACCAACTCAATGCTGCGGACACCAGGTCTACCCAGCCATGAAACGGGCAACAGGTCTACCAACTCAATGCTGCGGGCAACAGGTCTACCCAGGCATGAATCGGGCAACAGGTCTACCAAGCTGCGGACACCAGGTCTACCCAGGGCATGAAACGGGCAACAGGTCTACCAAGCTGCGGACACCAGGTCTACCCAGGGCATGCTGAGGACAACAGGTCTACCCACGGCTTGCTGCGGACAACAGGTCTACCCAGCCATGAAACGGGCAACAGGTCTACCAAGCTGCGGACACCAGGTCTACCCAGGGCATGCTGCGGACACCAGGTCTACCCACGGCTTGCTGCGGACACCAGGTCTACCCAGCCATGAAACGGGCAACAGGTCTACCAAGCTGCGGACACCAGGTCTACCCAGGGCATGCTGCGGACACCAGGTCTACCCACGGCTTGCTGCGGACACCAGGTCTACCCAGCCATGAAACGGGCAACAGGTCTACCAAGCTGCCGACACCAGGTCTACCCAGGGCATGCTGCGGACACCAGGTCTACCCAGCCATGAAACGGGCAACAGGTCTACTCACGGCTTGCTGCGGACAACAGGTCTACCCAGCCATGAAACGGGCAACAGGTCTACCAAGCTGCGGACAACAGGTCTACCCAGGGCATGCTGCGGACACCAGGTCTACCCACTCAATGCTGCGGACAACAGGTCTACCCAGGCATGAATCGGGCAACAGGTCTACCAAGCTGCGGACACCAGGTCTACCCACGGCTTGCTGCGGACAACAGGTCTACCCAGCCATGAAACGGGCAACAGGTCTACCAAGCTGCGGACACCAGGTCTACCCACGGCTTGCTGCGGACACCAGGTCTACCCAGCCATGAAACGGGCAACAGGTCTACTCACGGCTTGCTGCGGACAACAGGTCTACCCTGCCATGAAACGGGCAACAGGTCTACCAAGCTGCGGACACCAGGTCTACCCAGGGCATGCTGCGGACACCAGGTCTACCCACTCAATGCTGCGGACAACAGGTCTACCCAGCCATGAATCGGGCAACAGGTCTACCAAGCTCCGGACACCAGGTCTACCCACGGCTTGCTGCGGACAACAGGTCTACCCAGCCATGAAACGGGCAACAGGTCTACCAAGCTGCGGACACCAGGTCTACCCAGGGCATGCTGCGGACACCAGGTCTACCCACGGCTTGCTGCGGACACCAGGTCTACCCAGCCATGAAACGGGCAACAGGTCTACCAAGCTGCGGACACCAGGTCTACCCAGGGCATGCTGCGGACACCAGGTCTACCCAGCCATGAAACGGGCAACAGGTCTACTCACGGCTTGCTGCGGACAACAGGTCTACCCAGCCATGAAACGGGCAACAGGTCTACCAAGCTGCGGACAACAGGTCTACCCAGGGCATGCTGCGGACACCAGGTCTACCCACTCAATGCTGCGGACAACAGGTCTACCCAGGCATGAATCGGGCAACAGGTCTACCAAGCTCCGGACACCAGGTCTACCCACGGCTTGCTGCGGACAACAGGTCTACCCAGCCATGAAACGGGCAACAGGTCTACCAAGCTGCGGACACCAGGTCTACCCAGGGCATGCTGCGGACACCAGGTCTACCCAGCCATGAAACGGGCAACAGGTCTACTCACGGCTTGCTGCGGACAACAGGTCTACCCAGCCATGAAACGGGCAACAGGTCTACCAAGCTGCGGACACCAGGTCTACCCAGGGCATGCTGCGGACACCAGGTCTACCCACGGCTTGCTGCGGACACCAGGTCTACCCAGCCATGAAACGGGCAACAGGTCTACCAAGCTGCGGACACCAGGTCTACCCAGGGCATGCTGCGGACAACAGGTCTACCCACGGCTTGCTGCGGACAACAGGTCTACCCAGCCATGAAACGGGCAACAGGTCTACCAAGCTGCGGACACCAGGTCTACCCAGGGCATGCTGCGGACACCAGGTCTACCCAGCCATGAAACGGGCAACAGGTCTACTCACGGCTTGCTGCGGACACCAGGTCTACCCAGCCATGAAACGGGCAACAGGTCTACCAACTCAATGCTGCGGACACCAGGTCTACCCAGCCATGAAACGGGCAACAGGTCTACCAAGCTGCGGACACCAGGTCTACCCAGGGCATGCTGCGGACACCAGGTCTACCCACGGCTTGCTGCGGACACCAGGTCTACCCAGCCATGAAACGGGCAACAGGTCTACCAAGCTGCGGACACCAGGTCTACCCAGGGCATGCTGCGGACACCAGGTCTACCCACTCAATGCTGCGGACAACAGGTCTACCCAGCCATGAATCGGGCAACAGGTCTACCAAGCTGCGGACACCAGGTCTACCCACGGCTTGCTGCGGACAACAGGTCTACCCAGCCATGAAACGGGCACCAGGTCTACTCACGGCTTGCTGCGGACACCAGGTCTACCCAGCCATGAAACGGGCAACAGGTCTACCAAGCTGCGGACACCAGGTCTACCCAGCCATGAAACGGGCAACAGGTCTACCAACTCAATGCTGCGGACAACAGGTCTACCCAGCCATGAAACGGGCAACAGGTCTACCAAGCTGCGGACACCAGGTCTACCCACGGCTTGCTGCGGACACCAGGTCTACCAACTCAATGCTGCGGACACCAGGTCTACCCAGCCATGAAACGGGCAACAGGTCTACCAAGCTGCGGACACCAGGTCTACCCACGGCTTGCTGCGGACAACAGGTCTACCCAGCCATGAAACGGGCAACAGGTCTACCAAGCTGCGGACACCAGGTCTACCCAGGGCATGCTGCGGACGCCAGGTCTACCCAGCCATGAAACGGGCAACAGGTCTACTCACGGCTTGCTGCGGACAACAGGTCTACCCAGCCATGAATCGGGCAACAGGTCTACCAAGCTGCGGACACCAGGTCTACCCAGGGCATGCTGCGGACACCAGGTCTACCAACTCAATGCTGCGGACACCAGGTCTACCCAGCCATGAAACGGGCAACAGGTCTACCAAGCTGCGGACACCAGGTCTACCCAGGGTATGTAGCGGACACCAGGTCTACCAACTCAATGCTGCGGACAACAGGTCTACCCAGCCATGAAACGGGCAACAGGTCTACCAAGCTGCGGACACCAGGTCTACCCACGGCTTGCTGCGGACAACAGGTCTACCCAGCCATGAAACGGGCAACAGGTCTACCCACTCAATGCTGCGGACAACAGGTCTACCCAGCCATGAAACGGGCAACAGGTCTACCAAGCTGCGGACACCAGGTCTACCCAGGGCATGCTGCGGACAACAGGTCTACCCAGCCATGAAACGGGCAACAGGTCTACTCACGGCTTGCTGCGGACAACAGGTCTACCCAGCCATGAAACGGGCAACAGGTCTACCAAGCTGCGGACACCAGGTCTACCCAGGGCATGCTGCGGACACCAGGTCTACCCAGCCATGAACCGGGCAACAGGTCTACTCACGGCTTGCTGCGGACACCAGGTCTACCCAGCCATGAAACGGGCAACAGGTCTACCAAGCTGCGGACACCAGGTCTACCCAGCCATGAAACGGGCAACAGGTCTACCAAGCTGCGGACACCAGGTCTACCCAGGGCATGCTGCGGACACCAGGTCTACCAACTCAATGCTGCGGACAACAGGTCTACCCAGCCATGAAACGGGCAACAGGTCTACCAAGCTGCGGACACCAGGTCTACCCAGGGCATGCTGCGGACACCAGGTCTACCAACTCAATGCTGCGGACAACAGGTCTACCCAGCCATGAAACGGGCAACAGGTCTACCAAGCTGCGGACACCAGGTCTACCCACGGCTTGCTGCGGACACCAGGTCTACCCAGCCATGAAACGGGCAACAGGTCTACCAAGCTGCGGACACCAGGTCTACCCAGGGCATGCTGCGGACACCAGGTCTACCCACGGCTTGCTGCGGACCACAGGTCTACCCACTCCAAGCTGCGGACACCAGGTCTAACTACTCCATTACGCGGACAACAGGTCTACCCACTCCATGCGGCGGACAACATGTCTACCCGCTCCATGCTGCGGACACCAGGTCTGCCCACGCCGTGATGCGGACCACAGGTCTACCTTCGCCATGCTGCACGCAGCCCGGGTCGCACCGGAGCTAGGTAGACCCGGTCGCCGCGGCCGTCGCAGCGCCCTCGCCCTCGACGGCGGACCCACGCCGCCGGTCCCGGAGGCGGGTAGACCTGGTCGCCGCGGCCACGGCGGCCGCCCATCCCGGAGCCCAGTAGACCTGGCCGCCGCGGGACCGGCCAAGTTTCCCGGAGTCGTGTAGACCTGGTCGTCGCGGCCACGGCCGCCGCCGCTGCGCCTTCGCCGGCGACGGCGGTCCCACGCCACCGGCCCCGGAGCCGCGTCGACCTGGCCGCCGCGGGACGGGCCACGTTTCGCGGATCCGGGTAGACGAGGCATCCTTGTACCATCTCGGAGCCGGGGAAACCCCACAGCCTCTTAACGCTCCGGAGCCCAAGTGCTCCAGCAGCCTTGCCCCGCCCGGCAGAATCGATTTCAAGACCAAGACATATTTTCGACAACATTTTATTTCATCATTTCATTTCATTTCTTTTCATTTCATTTTATTATTTTATTTTATTTCGTTTTGTTTTGTTTTGTTTTGTTTTGTTTTGATTTGATTTGATTTGATTTGTTTCATTTCCTCTTTGCCTTTTTTGAATGATTGCCTCTTCTATTTACTCGGAAAGAAAATCTTTTCCGGAAAACAAAACTCTTGCCAAATCTTATTTGTGATCCCTTTGGGCCCACAGCCGAGCTGACGGAGGGCCTGTGCCCGGTTCTCGCCCTGCTGACACACTGACCCCCCCAAACGGCGTCCTCCCTACCCCACGCCTCCTCCCCCGTCCCCCAGAGACCCTACCTACAGAGCCCCCCCCCCCCACAAAACAGAACCTCACGGGCCGCAGCACAGCCAGGGGAAGCACGTACGTGCAGCGAAACTCGGCCCAAAGCCGCCGCGCCCTGGCACAACTCGCCCTGCCCCTTCCCGCCCCACGGAGGCGGCTGCATCGAGGCGACCGGCGCCGCCGTCGGCAAGCGGGTGGCCGCTTTCGGGCCGGTTCTTCCGCGGAAGGTCTGCAGAGCTCTTGGGGCCTCGGCGCGGGTTTGGGGGGCCGTGAGGGCTCGCTGTCGAGGCGCCCGGGGCCGGCACGAAGCCGCCTGCCCTCTCCCTGTCCCTGCCCCGTCTTCCGCAGCCACCCATTAACGCTGGGGGCGAGCCCGCCCTCCGCCATCAACCTCCCATGCAGCGCTTTCAGACTTTCCCCGCCCCTGCCCATTGTCGGCTGGGGGCGCCCTGCCCCCCGCCGTCAGCCTCCCTGGCAGCGCTTTCAGACTCTCTCGGGCCCCTGCCCATTGTCGGCTGGGGGCGCCCCGCCCCCCGCCCTTAGCCTCCCTGGCAGCGCTTTCAGACTGCCTCGGGCCCTGCCCATTGTCGGTTGGGGGCGCCCCGCCCCCCGCCCTCAGCCTCCCTGGCAGCGCTTTCAGACGGTCTCGTGCCCTGCCCATTGTCGGTTGGGGGCGACCCCGCCCTCCGCCATCAGCCTCCCTGGCAGCGCTTTCAGACTGCCTCGGGCCCTGCCCATTGTCGGTTGGGGGCGACCCCGCCCTCCGCCATCAGCCTCCCTGGCAGCACTTTCAGCCTCTTCCTGCCCCCGCCCACGGTCCCACCGGGCAGTTTACACGGCGGCGGCGGGAGGCTGATGCCGAGGTCGGCAGGCGGAGAGCCTGGTGCACAAGCAGGGATGGCGGCGGGATGATTGGCGCCGTCTGTCCCTGGCCAAAGAAGCTCTCTGTTCAGCTTTCTCGGAGCCTTTTGCTTGGGTGGCGTTCCTTCCTCCTCCGCCCCGGCGCCGCTCAAGCCTGCGGCAGGGCGGCAGCGCGGCGGGTGGGCGGCCGGGGGGAGGGGGGAGGGGGGGGGGAGGGAGGGAGCGCGCGAGCGAGCGAGCGAGCGAGCGCGCTGCAGAAATGAAGCCCGGAGCAGGGCCGCGGTCCATTCGAGCACGGGGAGGGGGCGCGACAACGCTGCCTGCTCCTGTCGGGGAGCGCTTGGGGAAGTGGGGTGCCGGCACCATGACGGCGGAGCGGACAGGGGCCGCGGCTGGGGAAGAGGCCGGCGGAGCTCGCCAGTGGATGCTGGCGCACGGAGCCGGCAGGGACACCTGGGCACGGCTGGGACCGAAAGTCGCCCGCCTTCACGCCCCGCCTTTCGCCGGGGGGAAGAAGACGCGAGAGCAGGGCTGCCTGCTGGGCTGCCAGTGCCCGCGGTCATGCCGGACGTGCAGGCCGACCGCCGAAGGCGTGCTCGCCGCTGCAGAGACGACAAGGGGGCCGCGCGTCCGATGGAAGAGACGGGGCGCCATCGCGCGGCGGCCGGGCTGCAAGGCCGGCCGACGGTAACAGGACTACCACGCCGCGGGCGGCCACAGACAAAGACCGGCCGAGGGCAACAGGTCTACCCAGCATTATGCCGGCCGGTACCAGGGCCGGCCGAGGGCAACAGGTCTACCCAGCATTAGGCCAGCCGGAAAGACGGCCGGCAGAGGGCAACAGGTCTACCCAGCATTAGGCCGCCACGTCCAAAGGCCGGCCGAGGGCAACAGGTCTACCCAGCATTCGGCTGGCCGGTAACACGGCGGGCCGAGGGCAACAGGTCTACCCAGCATTAGGCCGGCCGGTAACACTGCCGGCCGAGGGCAACAGGTCTACCCAGCATTAGGCCGCCACGTCCAAAGGCCGGCCGAGGGCAACAGGTCTACCCAGCATTAGGCCGCCACGTCCAAAGGCCGGCCGAGGGCAACAGGTCTACCCAGCATTCGGCCGCCACGTCCAAAGGCCGGCCGAGGGCAACAGGTCTACCCAGCATTAGGCCGCCACGTCCAAAGGCCGGCCGAGGGCAACAGGTCTACCCAGCATTAGGCCGCCACGTCCAAAGGCCGGCCGAGGGCAACAGGTCTACCCAGCATTCGGCCGCCACGTCCAAAGGCCGGCCGAGGGCAACAGGTCTACCCAGCATTAGGCCGCCACGTCCAAAGGCCGGCCGAGGGCAACAGGTCTACCCAGCATTAGGCCGGCCGGCAGAGGGCAACAGGTCTACCCAGCATTCGGCCGTCAGGTACAAAGGCCGGCCGAGGGCAACAGGTCTACCCAGCATTA
>NW_028276074.1:7187500-7190000 GCF_052056855.1 Sturnus vulgaris | reverse complement strand
ACCGCGGCACGGCCCCGGCAAGGACGAGCTCCGCCCCAGCGGCTCGTTCCGGGAGCGGGGAGCTACGGAGCGCTCCCCGAGTCTGCATTTAGGGGGACGAAGGCCCTGCGCGGCGACGACGACGACGACGTCGACGTCGACCGCGGGCAACGGGCCTGCGAGGCAACCCCAGCCGCGCCGCCGGGGTGGCCCCCCCGGACGGCGATTGATCGTCAAGCGACGCTCAGACAGGCGTAGCCCCGGGAGGAACCCGGGGCCGCAAGTGCGTTCGAAGTGTCGATGATCAATGTGTCCTGCAATTCACATTAATTCTCGCAGCTAGCTGCGTTCTTCATCGACGCACGAGCCGAGTGATCCACCGCTAAGAGTTGTCTGGCTTTCGGGACCGCTCGCGTGAAGCGGCCCCTTTTCTGTTTCTGCAGGGACGCGCGCGCCCCCGCGCGCCCCGCTTCGACCGTACGAGCACACACAAACGGAGGAGGAGGAGGAGAAAGCGCGGGGCAAAAAAGAGAAACCCCGCGCAACGCTCCGAAGGTCGGCCAAAGAAAGGCGGAGGGGCCCGCGCCCCCGACCGCCTCCCCCCGCGAGGGGAGACGCCGCCTCGCGTGCCGTCCTTCGGAGGCGGCCCAGGCGCCCGGGCTCGGCCCGACCTCCGCGCGGAGGGGCTTGTGCGGCAACGCGCCGGACCGCGGGGGGCACGGTGGCCCGCCCGGCCTCTCGATCACGGGACGACTACGCGTTCGCGGGCCGGGGGCGCGACCGCCGGCCCCCGCCGCTCCCGGCTCACTCCCTGGCTTCTCCTTTTCACCGCTCCGCCGACTCGCGGAACGCCGCCGCGCCAAAACGCGGGGGCCGGCTCTCCCGCCAGCGGCCCCTGAACGTCGCCCGAAACGCCACGCGGCGGCGGGACCGTTCCGCCGGCGCAACCCCTGGCGCGGGACCGCTTGCCCGCCGGAAGGCGAACGCCCGGCGGGCCGCGCTCCGCCACCGGCGCCGGAGGCGGGACGCCGCCGAGACCCGAGCCGGCATCGCGGAGCGCCCGAGGTCTGCCGCTCGGCAAAACCCCTCCGCCACCCGCGGCCGCACTCCCGGGACCGCCGCCGCTTCGCACCGCCGAGCTGCCCTTCCGCGAGCACGCGCCCAGCGGGCAGGCGTACGGCGGCTGAGCCGGGGGGCACCGCCCGCTCCCCTCGTTTCCACTCGGGGACCGGACGGGGAAGCGGCCCCCGCGGCCGCCCCGCACGCCTCCCCTTTTTTTTGGCCCACACGCGGCCGGGAAGGGCGACGGGGAAGCGGACGGGCGGGGCCCGGGCCGGGACGGCCGCCGGTGAAGGCGGGCGCCTCGCGGCCGACCGTCCCCCCCCCCCGGGGGGGGCGGGGACACTCGCCGAGCGGCGACGCCGCCGCTCGGCACGGGGTCGCCCGCGCCCGCCGGACCTCCGGCGATGGAGGAGCCGGCCGAGCGCTGCGCCCCAACGGGCGGGGACAGCGCTCCGAGTCAGGGGTGGCCGGCGGCCGGCGCCGCCGCGGTGCGGTTCGAGGCGACAAGGCCGTCGAGGCGAGAGGCGCGCGGTCGCGCCTGACGCGGCGCCGCCCGCGAGCCCGCGGCGGCGGCTAAGGAGAAAGAGCGAGAGAGCGCGGCGGGCCCCGGCGGCCGCAACCCCGCAGCTGAGGTAGGTAAGGCAGAGAGCGCGCGCCCTCTGCCGGCGTCGCCCCGCATCGCAGAGGCCAGCGGGGTCGGCCCCCCGCGGCCGATCGCGCGCCGCGGCCTCTCCGCCGAGACCGGGCCGCAGAGAGGGGGGGGCAGGGCGCCCCTTCCCCGGCCCGGCACGGGTGGCCCCCGCGCGCGGGCAAGCGCGGCGGGACGCCGACGACGGCGAGCGCGGCCGGTCGCGACGGACACGCCACCGCAGGGGATCGGCGGGAGTAGCTCCCCACCCCTCGATGGCGCCCCGCGCCGCCACCGCCCGACACCCGCTGCCGCCGCCGCCACCGCCGCCGCCGCCGCGGCGGGGCCGTGCCGGGCCGCCCGAGTCTTTAAACCTCCGCCCGGCTCGGCGGCCCTTTCGGCCCCCAACAGGCGTTTGACGACGCCGAGGGAAACCGGCAGGAGACCGCCGAGGCGCGAAGCGCTAGGTACCTGGCCCTGGGGTGAGGGAAACGACCTGCATGGCCCCGCCGGGGTGCCTCCCCCGCTGCCACCCTCGGGGGAGCGTCCACCGGCGGGGGCGCGCCCGACGTCCGCTGCCATCACCGCGGCAATCCTTCTCGGGGCCCGGGGTTTCCCTCAGTAGCCCGGCGCTGCGCCCGAGAGGACCACCGCGGCTCGGGCCGCCCCGCCGGCGCGGGGAACACGGCCCAGCCACCGAGAAACCTCGCACACCCCCGGCCGAGAGAGGCCACGGCGACGACGGTGCGGACCGTCGCCGCCGCGCCACCCGGCGGCGGCTCGCGCACGTGCGCGCTCCCCCTGGAGGCGCGACCCGGAACTGCCGGAGCC
>NW_028276074.1:7172500-7182500 GCF_052056855.1 Sturnus vulgaris | reverse complement strand
TACGGACACAACTCTGGCAACACAGGTCGGGAGCGGGAAACGAGGCGCAGCCAACCTCGGCCAAGCGAGCCACGCCCGGGGGGCTCTCGGGGAGGGGGGCCAGGGAAAGCCCGGGCAGGCTCAACACAACCCCGGGCCGGCCCCACAGAAATCCAGCCCCGGCTGCCGGCCACCAGCGTGCACCGGGACCGACAGCCGAAGAAATGCCGCACCCGGCGAGCGGGCGGGGCCCCGGCTTAAGGCCGGGCAGAAAAGGGGCGAGGCGCCGCCGCCTCGCCCGCCACCATCCCCGGGGGAGCGAGCAGGCGCCCGGCTCCCCGTTGTCACGAAACCGGCAGCAGCCGGGCCGGAGCGGGACACACTCGCGGCTTTCTCGCCCTCTCTCTGGGCCTTTTTCTCGCTTCTCCCCCGCCTGGAACAACGCAGCCTCGCCTGGGCCGGGGGAGCGCGGTGGCTCTCGGATCGCATCGCTCTCTCTGGGGGCTTTCTCGCTTCTCCCCCGGACTGAACACGCAGCCTCGGCCTGGGCCGGGGAGCGGCTCTCGGATCGCATCGGTCTCTCTGGGGGCTTTCTCGCTTCTCCCCCGACTGAGCACGCAGCCTCGCCTGGGCCGGGGAGCGGCTCTCGGATCGCATCGGTCTCTCTCTCTGGGCTAACCTGTCCCAGTCGAACTGGGTAAGACGGGAAGCCGGACGAAGCCACGCGACTCGCCCCGACATCGGCGGTGTTCTTCTGGCCCTGGCGACCGCACGCGCGTCCGCCCTTCTCCGCCACGGACACAGGCACGGCAACAGCCTGTGGGGATACGGCCCGTCACCTCGTTCCCATAATACGGACAGATGGGCCCGAAGCGGCGGAGGCCGGAAAGAGAACCGATGTACGTGACCGAGGGGGCGCAGTGGCGCACGCCGCCTTCTACGATGACATAGCCGGAGGCAGCGAGAAACAGCGACCCCTTGGAGTACTTCCAGGCCGGCGGCGGACAACAGGTCTACCAGCCATGAAACGGGCAACAGGTCTACCGACGGCTTGCTGCGGACAACAGGTCTACCCAGCCATGAAACGGGCAACAGGTCTACCAAGCTGCGGACACCAGGTCTACCCAGGGCATGCTGCGGACACCAGGTCTACCAACTCAATGCTGCGGACACCAGGTCTACCCAGCCATGAAACGGGCAACAGGTCTACCAACTCAATGCTGCGGGCAACAGGTCTACCCAGGCATGAATCGGGCAACAGGTCTACCAAGCTGCGGACACCAGGTCTACCCAGGGCATGAAACGGGCAACAGGTCTACCAAGCTGCGGACACCAGGTCTACCCAGGGCATGCTGAGGACACCAGGTCTACCCACGGCTTGCTGCGGACAACAGGTCTACCCAGCCATGAAACGGGCAACAGGTCTACCAAGCTGCGGACACCAGGTCTACCCAGGGCATGCTGCGGACACCAGGTCTACCCACGGCTTGCTGCGGACACCAGGTCTACCCAGCCATGAAACGGGCAACAGGTCTACCAAGCTGCGGACACCAGGTCTACCCAGGGCATGCTGCGGACACCAGGTCTACCCACGGCTTGCTGCGGACACCAGGTCTACCCAGCCATGAAACGGGCAACAGGTCTACTCACGGCTTGCTGCGGACAACAGGTCTACCCAGCCATGAAACGGGCAACAGGTCTACCAAGCTGCGGACACCAGGTCTACCCAGGGCATGCTGCGGACACCAGGTCTACCCACTCAATGCTGCGGACAACAGGTCTACCCAGGCATGAATCGGGCAACAGGTCTACCAAGCTCCGGACACCAGGTCTACCCACGGCTTGCTGCGGACAACAGGTCTACCCAGCCATGAAACGGGCAACAGGTCTACCCACTCAATGCTGCGGACAACAGGTCTACCCAGCCATGAAACGGGCAACAGGTCTACCAAGCTGCGGACACCAGGTCTACCCAGGGCATGCTGCGGACACCAGGTCTACCCAGCCATGAAACGGGCAACAGGTCTACTCACGGCTTGCTGCGGACAACAGGTCTACCCAGCCATGAAACGGGCAACAGGTCTACCAAGCTGCGGACACCAGGTCTACCCAGGGCATGCTGCGGACACCAGGTCTACCCAGCCATGAAACGGGCAACAGGTCTACTCACGGCTTGCTGCGGACAACAGGTCTACCCAGCCATGAAACGGGCAACAGGTCTACCAAGCTGCGGACAACAGGTCTACCCAGGGCATGCTGCGGACAACAGGTCTACCCAGCCATGAAACGGGCAACAGGTCTACTCACGGCTTGCTGCGGACAACAGGTCTACCCTGCCATGAAACGGGCAACAGGTCTACCAAGCTGCGGACACCAGGTCTACCCAGGGCATGCTGCGGACACCAGGTCTACCCACGGCTTGCTGCGGACACCAGGTCTACCCAGCCATGAAACAGGCAACAGGTCTACCAAGCTGCGGACACCAGGTCTACCCAGCCATGAAACGGGCAACAGGTCTACCAAGCTGCGGACACCAGGTCTACCCAGGGCATGCTGCGGACACCAGGTCTACCAACTCAATGCTGCGGACAACAGGTCTACCCAGCCATGAAACGGGCAACAGGTCTACCAAGCTGCGGACACCAGGTCTACCCAGGGCATGCTGCGGACACCAGGTCTACCAACTCAATGCTGCGGACACCAGGTCTACCCAGCCATGAAACGGGCAACAGGTCTACCAACTCAATGCTGCGGGCAACAGGTCTACCCAGGCATGAATCGGGCAACAGGTCTACCAAGCTGCGGACACCAGGTCTACCCAGGGCATGAAACGGGCAACAGGTCTACCAAGCTGCGGACACCAGGTCTACCCAGGGCATGCTGAGGACACCAGGTCTACCCACGGCTTGCTGCGGACAACAGGTCTACCCAGCCATGAAACGGGCAACAGGTCTACCAAGCTGCGGACACCAGGTCTACCCAGGGCATGCTGCGGACACCAGGTCTACCCACGGCTTGCTGCGGACACCAGGTCTACCCAGCCATGAAACGGGCAACAGGTCTACCAAGCTGCGGACACCAGGTCTACCCAGGGCATGCTGCGGACACCAGGTCTACCCACGGCTTGCTGCGGACACCAGGTCTACCCAGCCATGAAACGGGCAACAGGTCTACCAAGCTGCCGACACCAGGTCTACCCAGGGCATGCTGCGGACACCAGGTCTACCCAGCCATGAAACGGGCAACAGGTCTACTCACGGCTTGCTGCGGACAACAGGTCTACCCAGCCATGAAACGGGCAACAGGTCTACCAAGCTGCGGACAACAGGTCTACCCAGGGCATGCTGCGGACACCAGGTCTACCCACTCAATGCTGCGGACAACAGGTCTACCCAGGCATGAATCGGGCAACAGGTCTACCAAGCTGCGGACACCAGGTCTACCCACGGCTTGCTGCGGACAACAGGTCTACCCAGCCATGAAACGGGCAACAGGTCTACCAAGCTGCGGACACCAGGTCTACCCACGGCTTGCTGCGGACACCAGGTCTACCCAGCCATGAAACGGGCAACAGGTCTACTCACGGCTTGCTGCGGACAACAGGTCTACCCTGCCATGAAACGGGCAACAGGTCTACCAAGCTGCGGACACCAGGTCTACCCAGGGCATGCTGCGGACACCAGGTCTACCCACTCAATGCTGCGGACAACAGGTCTACCCAGCCATGAATCGGGCAACAGGTCTACCAAGCTCCGGACACCAGGTCTACCCACGGCTTGCTGCGGACAACAGGTCTACCCAGCCATGAAACGGGCAACAGGTCTACCAAGCTGCGGACACCAGGTCTACCCAGGGCATGCTGCGGACACCAGGTCTACCCACGGCTTGCTGCGGACACCAGGTCTACCCAGCCATGAAACGGGCAACAGGTCTACCAAGCTGCGGACACCAGGTCTACCCAGGGCATGCTGCGGACACCAGGTCTACCCAGCCATGAAACGGGCAACAGGTCTACTCACGGCTTGCTGCGGACAACAGGTCTACCCAGCCATGAAACGGGCAACAGGTCTACCAAGCTGCGGACAACAGGTCTACCCAGGGCATGCTGCGGACACCAGGTCTACCCACTCAATGCTGCGGACAACAGGTCTACCCAGGCATGAATCGGGCAACAGGTCTACCAAGCTCCGGACACCAGGTCTACCCACGGCTTGCTGCGGACAACAGGTCTACCCAGCCATGAAACGGGCAACAGGTCTACCAAGCTGCGGACACCAGGTCTACCCAGGGCATGCTGCGGACACCAGGTCTACCCAGCCATGAAACGGGCAACAGGTCTACTCACGGCTTGCTGCGGACAACAGGTCTACCCAGCCATGAAACGGGCAACAGGTCTACCAAGCTGCGGACACCAGGTCTACCCAGGGCATGCTGCGGACACCAGGTCTACCCACGGCTTGCTGCGGACACCAGGTCTACCCAGCCATGAAACGGGCAACAGGTCTACCAAGCTGCGGACACCAGGTCTACCCAGGGCATGCTGCGGACAACAGGTCTACCCACGGCTTGCTGCGGACAACAGGTCTACCCAGCCATGAAACGGGCAACAGGTCTACCAAGCTGCGGACACCAGGTCTACCCAGGGCATGCTGCGGACACCAGGTCTACCCAGCCATGAAACGGGCAACAGGTCTACTCACGGCTTGCTGCGGACACCAGGTCTACCCAGCCATGAAACGGGCAACAGGTCTACCAACTCAATGCTGCGGACACCAGGTCTACCCAGCCATGAAACGGGCAACAGGTCTACCAAGCTGCGGACACCAGGTCTACCCAGGGCATGCTGCGGACACCAGGTCTACCCACGGCTTGCTGCGGACACCAGGTCTACCCAGCCATGAAACGGGCAACAGGTCTACCAAGCTGCGGACACCAGGTCTACCCAGGGCATGCTGCGGACACCAGGTCTACCCACTCAATGCTGCGGACAACAGGTCTACCCAGCCATGAATCGGGCAACAGGTCTACCAAGCTGCGGACACCAGGTCTACCCACGGCTTGCTGCGGACAACAGGTCTACCCAGCCATGAAACGGGCACCAGGTCTACTCACGGCTTGCTGCGGACACCAGGTCTACCCAGCCATGAAACGGGCAACAGGTCTACCAAGCTGCGGACACCAGGTCTACCCAGCCATGAAACGGGCAACAGGTCTACCAACTCAATGCTGCGGACAACAGGTCTACCCAGCCATGAAACGGGCAACAGGTCTACCAAGCTGCGGACACCAGGTCTACCCACGGCTTGCTGCGGACACCAGGTCTACCAACTCAATGCTGCGGACACCAGGTCTACCCAGCCATGAAACGGGCAACAGGTCTACCAAGCTGCGGACACCAGGTCTACCCACGGCTTGCTGCGGACAACAGGTCTACCCAGCCATGAAACGGGCAACAGGTCTACCAAGCTGCGGACACCAGGTCTACCCAGGGCATGCTGCGGACGCCAGGTCTACCCAGCCATGAAACGGGCAACAGGTCTACTCACGGCTTGCTGCGGACAACAGGTCTACCCAGCCATGAATCGGGCAACAGGTCTACCAAGCTGCGGACACCAGGTCTACCCAGGGCATGCTGCGGACACCAGGTCTACCAACTCAATGCTGCGGACACCAGGTCTACCCAGCCATGAAACGGGCAACAGGTCTACCAAGCTGCGGACACCAGGTCTACCCAGGGTATGTAGCGGACACCAGGTCTACCAACTCAATGCTGCGGACAACAGGTCTACCCAGCCATGAAACGGGCAACAGGTCTACCAAGCTGCGGACACCAGGTCTACCCACGGCTTGCTGCGGACAACAGGTCTACCCAGCCATGAAACGGGCAACAGGTCTACCCACTCAATGCTGCGGACAACAGGTCTACCCAGCCATGAAACGGGCAACAGGTCTACCAAGCTGCGGACACCAGGTCTACCCAGGGCATGCTGCGGACAACAGGTCTACCCAGCCATGAAACGGGCAACAGGTCTACTCACGGCTTGCTGCGGACAACAGGTCTACCCAGCCATGAAACGGGCAACAGGTCTACCAAGCTGCGGACACCAGGTCTACCCAGGGCATGCTGCGGACACCAGGTCTACCCAGCCATGAACCGGGCAACAGGTCTACTCACGGCTTGCTGCGGACACCAGGTCTACCCAGCCATGAAACGGGCAACAGGTCTACCAAGCTGCGGACACCAGGTCTACCCAGCCATGAAACGGGCAACAGGTCTACCAAGCTGCGGACACCAGGTCTACCCAGGGCATGCTGCGGACACCAGGTCTACCAACTCAATGCTGCGGACAACAGGTCTACCCAGCCATGAAACGGGCAACAGGTCTACCAAGCTGCGGACACCAGGTCTACCCAGGGCATGCTGCGGACACCAGGTCTACCAACTCAATGCTGCGGACAACAGGTCTACCCAGCCATGAAACGGGCAACAGGTCTACCAAGCTGCGGACACCAGGTCTACCCACGGCTTGCTGCGGACACCAGGTCTACCCAGCCATGAAACGGGCAACAGGTCTACCAAGCTGCGGACACCAGGTCTACCCAGGGCATGCTGCGGACACCAGGTCTACCCACGGCTTGCTGCGGACCACAGGTCTACCCACTCCAAGCTGCGGACACCAGGTCTAACTACTCCATTACGCGGACAACAGGTCTACCCACTCCATGCGGCGGACAACATGTCTACCCGCTCCATGCTGCGGACACCAGGTCTGCCCACGCCGTGATGCGGACCACAGGTCTACCTTCGCCATGCTGCACGCAGCCCGGGTCGCACCGGAGCTAGGTAGACCCGGTCGCCGCGGCCGTCGCAGCGCCCTCGCCCTCGACGGCGGACCCACGCCGCCGGTCCCGGAGGCGGGTAGACCTGGTCGCCGCGGCCACGGCGGCCGCCCATCCCGGAGCCCAGTAGACCTGGCCGCCGCGGGACCGGCCAAGTTTCCCGGAGTCGTGTAGACCTGGTCGTCGCGGCCACGGCCGCCGCCGCTGCGCCTTCGCCGGCGACGGCGGTCCCACGCCACCGGCCCCGGAGCCGCGTCGACCTGGCCGCCGCGGGACGGGCCACGTTTCGCGGATCCGGGTAGACGAGGCATCCTTGTACCATCTCGGAGCCGGGGAAACCCCACAGCCTCTTAACGCTCCGGAGCCCAAGTGCTCCAGCAGCCTTGCCCCGCCCGGCAGAATCGATTTCAAGACCAAGACATATTTTCGACAACATTTTATTTCATCATTTCATTTCATTTCTTTTCATTTCATTTTATTATTTTATTTTATTTCGTTTTGTTTTGTTTTGTTTTGTTTTGTTTTGTTTTGATTTGATTTGATTTGATTTGTTTCATTTCCTCTTTGCCTTTTTTGAATGATTGCCTCTTCTATTTACTCGGAAAGAAAATCTTTTCCGGAAAACAAAACTCTTGCCAAATCTTATTTGTGATCCCTTTGGGCCCACAGCCGAGCTGACGGAGGGCCTGTGCCCGGTTCTCGCCCTGCTGACACACTGACCCCCCCAAACGGCGTCCTCCCTACCCCACGCCTCCTCCCCCGTCCCCCAGAGACCCTACCTACAGAGCCCCCCCCCCCCACAAAACAGAACCTCACGGGCCGCAGCACAGCCAGGGGAAGCACGTACGTGCAGCGAAACTCGGCCCAAAGCCGCCGCGCCCTGGCACAACTCGCCCTGCCCCTTCCCGCCCCACGGAGGCGGCTGCATCGAGGCGACCGGCGCCGCCGTCGGCAAGCGGGTGGCCGCTTTCGGGCCGGTTCTTCCGCGGAAGGTCTGCAGAGCTCTTGGGGCCTCGGCGCGGGTTTGGGGGGCCGTGAGGGCTCGCTGTCGAGGCGCCCGGGGCCGGCACGAAGCCGCCTGCCCTCTCCCTGTCCCTGCCCCGTCTTCCGCAGCCACCCATTAACGCTGGGGGCGAGCCCGCCCTCCGCCATCAACCTCCCATGCAGCGCTTTCAGACTTTCCCCGCCCCTGCCCATTGTCGGCTGGGGGCGCCCTGCCCCCCGCCGTCAGCCTCCCTGGCAGCGCTTTCAGACTCTCTCGGGCCCCTGCCCATTGTCGGCTGGGGGCGCCCCGCCCCCCGCCCTTAGCCTCCCTGGCAGCGCTTTCAGACTGCCTCGGGCCCTGCCCATTGTCGGTTGGGGGCGCCCCGCCCCCCGCCCTCAGCCTCCCTGGCAGCGCTTTCAGACGGTCTCGTGCCCTGCCCATTGTCGGTTGGGGGCGACCCCGCCCTCCGCCATCAGCCTCCCTGGCAGCGCTTTCAGACTGCCTCGGGCCCTGCCCATTGTCGGTTGGGGGCGACCCCGCCCTCCGCCATCAGCCTCCCTGGCAGCACTTTCAGCCTCTTCCTGCCCCCGCCCACGGTCCCACCGGGCAGTTTACACGGCGGCGGCGGGAGGCTGATGCCGAGGTCGGCAGGCGGAGAGCCTGGTGCACAAGCAGGGATGGCGGCGGGATGATTGGCGCCGTCTGTCCCTGGCCAAAGAAGCTCTCTGTTCAGCTTTCTCGGAGCCTTTTGCTTGGGTGGCGTTCCTTCCTCCTCCGCCCCGGCGCCGCTCAAGCCTGCGGCAGGGCGGCAGCGCGGCGGGTGGGCGGCCGGGGGGAGGGGGGAGGGGGGGGGGAGGGAGGGAGCGCGCGAGCGAGCGAGCGAGCGAGCGCGCTGCAGAAATGAAGCCCGGAGCAGGGCCGCGGTCCATTCGAGCACGGGGAGGGGGCGCGACAACGCTGCCTGCTCCTGTCGGGGAGCGCTTGGGGAAGTGGGGTGCCGGCACCATGACGGCGGAGCGGACAGGGGCCGCGGCTGGGGAAGAGGCCGGCGGAGCTCGCCAGTGGATGCTGGCGCACGGAGCCGGCAGGGACACCTGGGCACGGCTGGGACCGAAAGTCGCCCGCCTTCACGCCCCGCCTTTCGCCGGGGGGAAGAAGACGCGAGAGCAGGGCTGCCTGCTGGGCTGCCAGTGCCCGCGGTCATGCCGGACGTGCAGGCCGACCGCCGAAGGCGTGCTCGCCGCTGCAGAGACGACAAGGGGGCCGCGCGTCCGATGGAAGAGACGGGGCGCCATCGCGCGGCGGCCGGGCTGCAAGGCCGGCCGACGGTAACAGGACTACCACGCCGCGGGCGGCCACAGACAAAGACCGGCCGAGGGCAACAGGTCTACCCAGCATTATGCCGGCCGGTACCAGGGCCGGCCGAGGGCAACAGGTCTACCCAGCATTAGGCCAGCCGGAAAGACGGCCGGCAGAGGGCAACAGGTCTACCCAGCATTAGGCCGCCACGTCCAAAGGCCGGCCGAGGGCAACAGGTCTACCCAGCATTCGGCTGGCCGGTAACACGGCGGGCCGAGGGCAACAGGTCTACCCAGCATTAGGCCGGCCGGTAACACTGCCGGCCGAGGGCAACAGGTCTACCCAGCATTAGGCCGCCACGTCCAAAGGCCGGCCGAGGGCAACAGGTCTACCCAGCATTAGGCCGCCACGTCCAAAGGCCGGCCGAGGGCAACAGGTCTACCCAGCATTCGGCCGCCACGTCCAAAGGCCGGCCGAGGGCAACAGGTCTACCCAGCATTAGGCCGCCACGTCCAAAGGCCGGCCGAGGGCAACAGGTCTACCCAGCATTAGGCCGCCACGTCCAAAGGCCGGCCGAGGGCAACAGGTCTACCCAGCATTCGGCCGCCACGTCCAAAGGCCGGCCGAGGGCAACAGGTCTACCCAGCATTAGGCCGCCACGTCCAAAGGCCGGCCGAGGGCAACAGGTCTACCCAGCATTAGGCCGGCCGGCAGAGGGCAACAGGTCTACCCAGCATTCGGCCGTCAGGTACAAAGGCCGGCCGAGGGCAACAGGTCTACCCAGCATTAGGCTGCCACGTACAAAGGCCGGCCGAGGGCAACAGGTCTACCCAGCATTCGGCCGTCAGGTACAAAGGCCGGCCGAGGGCAACAGGTCTACCCAGCATTAAGCCGCCA
>NW_028276074.1:7137500-7157500 GCF_052056855.1 Sturnus vulgaris | reverse complement strand
GAGCCTCCCCGACGCTCCCTAGGCCCCCGACGCCGGCGGGCCGCTTGCAACCTTCGGGATCGATCACGCAGCAGAGGAAGAGAGCGGGGGGTGCCGCCACCCGCCCGCGGGCCGCAAGACAACGGAAAACGGAGCAGCTGCCACCGACCACGCCGCGGGCCACCGGCTTTCGCCCGCCTCGCAGCGATCGGCTTCCCACCCGGAAAAAAAGCCGGGGGGAAGGGCAAGCCACCGCACCAAAAAAAAAACTAAAAAAAAAGCACGCCATGCGTCGCACGACCCGTGCTAGCCACGGGGGTCACGAGCCAGGGGTGGGGGCGAGAACGCGCCTCTCAACTCCTCCCGTAAAACCCCTCCAACCACCGGACATACGGTCTCTTTTCTCACTCGCCAACACAGCCAGCCCTTCTCTCTCGCCTTTCGCTTTCGCTTCGGTGGCGGCCCGTGACCCTTCGTCAGCGCGCGCTTCTCGGTGCCGCGGCTTAGGGCCGCGAGAGAAAAAGAACGGAGGCCGGGCGGGCACCCCCACACTGCCCCGCACACCGGGCACGCTTTAATAAAAAAGAACGGAGCCGCTCGCAAAACCCAGCCCCCGCCGGCAACGGCAACCACGGCAGCCGGGGCAGGCCAGACACCACGGGCCGCCCCGGCACGGTGCCTCGATCGCGCCCGGCCGATACCGAGAAAGGGCGAGGCGCCGCCGCCCCGCCCACGACACACTCTCGGGGGCTCACTCGCTCGCTCGCTCTCTGTTGGGTTGCGGGGTCCGTCCTGGGGGGGGGGACACGGCCGGCCACCGCGGCCGACCGCCGCCCCGGAAAAATTCTGCCCGCTACACGCGGGTCCCCGGCTTAGGGCCGAGGAAGGGGGACGACTTCAACAACACACGGCAGGGCCGGACACTCCCGTCACCGAGCCCCCCTTCGCAGGCAAGCAAGCGAAGCCGAGAGGCGAGGCCACACGCCCCACTGCATGTCCCCCGCTGCCCTTTCGATACGGACACAACTCTGGCAACACAGGTCGGGAGCGGGAAACGAGGCGCAGCCAACCTCGGCCAAGCGAGCCACGCCCGGGGGGCTCTCGGGGAGGGGGGCCAGGGAAAGCCCGGGCAGGCTCAACACAACCCCGGGCCGGCCCCACAGAAATCCAGCCCCGGCTGCCGGCCACCAGCGTGCACCGGGACCGACAGCCGAAGAAATGCCGCACCCGGCGAGCGGGCGGGGCCCCGGCTTAAGGCCGGGCAGAAAAGGGGCGAGGCGCCGCCGCCTCGCCCGCCACCATCCCCGGGGGAGCGAGCAGGCGCCCGGCTCCCCGTTGTCACGAAACCGGCAGCAGCCGGGCCGGAGCGGGACACACTCGCGGCTTTCTCGCCCTCTCTCTGGGCCTTTTTCTCGCTTCTCCCCCGCCTGGAACAACGCAGCCTCGCCTGGGCCGGGGGAGCGCGGTGGCTCTCGGATCGCATCGCTCTCTCTGGGGGCTTTCTCGCTTCTCCCCCGGACTGAACACGCAGCCTCGGCCTGGGCCGGGGAGCGGCTCTCGGATCGCATCGGTCTCTCTGGGGGCTTTCTCGCTTCTCCCCCGACTGAGCACGCAGCCTCGCCTGGGCCGGGGAGCGGCTCTCGGATCGCATCGGTCTCTCTCTCTGGGCTAACCTGTCCCAGTCGAACTGGGTAAGACGGGAAGCCGGACGAAGCCACGCGACTCGCCCCGACATCGGCGGTGTTCTTCTGGCCCTGGCGACCGCACGCGCGTCCGCCCTTCTCCGCCACGGACACAGGCACGGCAACAGCCTGTGGGGATACGGCCCGTCACCTCGTTCCCATAATACGGACAGATGGGCCCGAAGCGGCGGAGGCCGGAAAGAGAACCGATGTACGTGACCGAGGGGGCGCAGTGGCGCACGCCGCCTTCTACGATGACATAGCCGGAGGCAGCGAGAAACAGCGACCCCTTGGAGTACTTCCAGGCCGGCGGCGGACAACAGGTCTACCAGCCATGAAACGGGCAACAGGTCTACCGACGGCTTGCTGCGGACAACAGGTCTACCCAGCCATGAAACGGGCAACAGGTCTACCAAGCTGCGGACACCAGGTCTACCCAGGGCATGCTGCGGACAACAGGTCTACCCACGGCTTGCTGCGGACAACAGGTCTACCCAGCTGCGGACACCAGGTCTACCCAGGGCATGAAACGGGCAACAGGTCTACCAAGCTGCGGACACCAGGTCTACCCAGGGCATGCTGCGGACACCAGGTCTACCCACGGCTTGCTGCGGACACCAGGTCTACCCAGCCATGAAACGGGCAACAGGTCTACCAAGCTGCGGACACCAGGTCTACCCAGGGCATGCTGCGGACACCAGGTCTACCCACGGCTTGCTGCGGACACCAGGTCTACCCAGCCATGAAACGGGCAACAGGTCTACCAAGCTGCGGACACCAGGTCTACCCAGGGCATGCTGCGGACACCAGGTCTACCCACGGCTTGCTGCGGACACCAGGTCTACCCAGCCATGAAACGGGCAACAGGTCTACCAAGCTGCGGACACCAGGTCTACCCAGGGCATGCTGCGGACACCAGGTCTACCCAGCCATGAAACGGGCAACAGGTCTACTCACGGCTTGCTGCGGACAACAGGTCTACCCAGCCATGAAACGGGCAACAGGTCTACCAAGCTGCGGACAACAGGTCTACCCAGGGCATGCTGCGGACACCAGGTCTACCCACTCAATGCTGCGGACAACAGGTCTACCCAGGCATGAATCGGGCAACAGGTCTACCAAGCTCCGGACACCAGGTCTACCCACGGCTTGCTGCGGACAACAGGTCTACCCAGCCATGAAACGGGCAACAGGTCTACCAAGCTGCGGACACCAGGTCTACCCAGGGCATGCTGCGGACACCAGGTCTACCCACGGCTTGCTGCGGACAACAGGTCTACCCAGGCATGAATCGGGCAACAGGTCTACCAAGCTCCGGACACCAGGTCTACCCACGGCTTGCTGCGGACAACAGGTCTACCCAGCCATGAAACGGGCAACAGGTCTACCAAGCTGCGGACACCAGGTCTACCCAGGGCATGCTGCGGACACCAGGTCTACCCAGCCATGAAACGGGCAACAGGTCTACTCACGGCTTGCTGCGGACACCAGGTCTACCCAGCCATGAAACGGGCAACAGGTCTACCAAGCTGCGGACACCAGGTCTACCCACGGCTTGCTGCGGACAACAGGTCTACCCAGGCATGAATCGGGCAACAGGTCTACTCACGGCTTGCTGCGGACAACAGGTCTACCCAGCCATGAAACGGGCAACAGGTCTACCAAGCTGCGGACACCAGGTCTACCCAGGGCATGCTGCGGACACCAGGTCTACCCACGGCTTGCTGCGGACAACAGGTCTACCCAGGCATGAATCGGGCAACAGGTCTACCAAGCTGCGGACACCAGGTCTACCCAGGGCATGCTGCGGACACCAGGTCTACCCACGGCTTGCTGCGGACAACAGGTCTACCAACTCAATGCTGCGGACAACAGGTCTACCCAGCCATGAAACGGGCAACAGGTCTACCAAGCTGCGGACACCAGGTCTACCCACGGCTTGCTGCGGACAACAGGTCTACCCAGCCATGAAACGGGCAACAGGTCTACCAAGCTGCGGACACCAGGTCTACCCAGCCATGAAACGGGCAACAGGTCTACTCACTCAATGCTGCGGACACCAGGTCTACCCAGCCATGAAACGGGCAACAGGTCTACCAACTCAATGCTGCGGACAACAGGTCTACCCAGCCATGAAACGGGCAACAGGTCTACCAAGCTGCGGACACCAGGTCTACCCACGGCTTGCTGCGGACAACAGGTCTACCCAGGCATGAATCGGGCAACAGGTCTACCAAGCTGCGGACACCAGGTCTACCCACGGCTTGCTGCGGACACCAGGTCTACCCAGCCATGAAACGGGCAACAGGTCTACCAAGCTGCGGACACCAGGTCTACCCAGGGCATGCTGCGGACACCAGGTCTACCCAGCCATGAAACGGGCAACAGGTCTACCAAGCTGCGGACAACAGGTCTACCCAGGGCATGCTGCGGACAACAGGTCTACCCAGCCATGAAACGGGCAACAGGTCTACTCACGGCTTGCTGCGGACACCAGGTCTACCCAGCCATGAAACGGGCAACAGGTCTACCAAGCTGCGGACACCAGGTCTACCCAGGGCATGCTGCGGACACCAGGTCTACCCACGGCTTGCTGCGGACAACAGGTCTACCCAGCCATGAAACGGGCAACAGGTCTACCAGGCTGCGGACACCAGGTCTACCCAGGGCATGCTGCGGACACCAGGTCTACCCACGGCTTGCTGCGGACAACAGGTCTACCCAGCCATGAAACGGGCAACAGGTCTACCAAGCTGCGGACACCAGGTCTACCCAGGGCATGCTGCGGACACCAGGTCTACCCAGCCATGAAACGGGCAACAGGTCTACTCACGGCTTGCTGCGGACAACAGGTCTACCCAGCCATGAAACGGGCAACAGGTCTACCAAGCTGCGGACACCAGGTCTACCCAGGGCATGCTGCGGACACCAGGTCTACCCACGGCTTGCTGCGGACACCAGGTCTACCCAGCCATGAAACAGGCAACAGGTCTACCTAGCTGCGGACACCAGGTCTACCCAGCCATGAAACGGGCAACAGGTCTACCAAGCTGCGGACACCAGGTCTACCCAGGGCATGCTGCGGACACCAGGTCTACCAACTCAATGCTGCGGACACCAGGTCTACCCAGCCATGAAACGGGCAACAGGTCTACCAAGCTGCGGACACCAGGTCTACCCAGGGCATGCTGCGGACACCAGGTCTACCAACTCAATGCTGCGGACACCAGGTCTACCCAGCCATGAAACGGGCAACAGGTCTACCAACTCAATGCTGCGGGCAACAGGTCTACCCAGGCATGAATCGGGCAACAGGTCTACCAAGCTGCGGACACCAGGTCTACCCAGGGCATGAAACGGGCAACAGGTCTACCAAGCTGCGGACACCAGGTCTACCCAGGGCATGCTGAGGACACCAGGTCTACCCACGGCTTGCTGCGGACAACAGGTCTACCCAGCCATGAAACGGGCAACAGGTCTACCAAGCTGCGGACACCAGGTCTACCCAGGGCATGCTGCGGACACCAGGTCTACCCACGGCTTGCTGCGGACACCAGGTCTACCCAGCCATGAAACGGGCAACAGGTCTACCAAGCTGCGGACACCAGGTCTACCCAGGGCATGCTGCGGACACCAGGTCTACCCACGGCTTGCTGCGGACACCAGGTCTACCCAGCCATGAAACGGGCAACAGGTCTACTCACGGCTTGCTGCGGACACCAGGTCTACCCAGCCATGAAACGGGCAACAGGTCTACCAAGCTGCGGACACCAGGTCTACCCAGGGCATGCTGCGGACACCAGGTCTACCCACTCAATGCTGCGGACAACAGGTCTACCCAGGCATGAATCGGGCAACAGGTCTACCAAGCTCCGGACACCAGGTCTACCCACGGCTTGCTGCGGACAACAGGTCTACCCAGCCATGAAACGGGCAACAGGTCTACCCACTCAATGCTGCGGACAACAGGTCTACCCAGCCATGAAACGGGCAACAGGTCTACCAAGCTGCGGACACCAGGTCTACCCAGGGCATGCTGCGGACACCAGGTCTACCCAGCCATGAAACGGGCAACAGGTCTACTCACGGCTTGCTGCGGACACCAGGTCTACCCAGCCATGAAACGGGCAACAGGTCTACCAAGCTGCGGACACCAGGTCTACCCAGGGCATGCTGCGGACACCAGGTCTACCCACGGCTTGCTGCGGACACCAGGTCTACCCAGCCATGAAACGGGCAACAGGTCTACCAGGCTGCGGACACCAGGTCTACCCAGGGCATGCTGCGGACACCAGGTCTACCCACGGCTTGCTGCGGACAACAGGTCTACCCAGCCATGAAACGGGCAACAGGTCTACCAAGCTGCGGACACCAGGTCTACCCAGGGCATGCTGCGGACACCAGGTCTACCCAGCCATGAAACGGGCAACAGGTCTACTCACGGCTTGCTGCGGACAACAGGTCTACCCAGCCATGAAACGGGCAACAGGTCTACCAAGCTGCGGACACCAGGTCTACCCAGGGCATGCTGCGGACACCAGGTCTACCCACGGCTTGCTGCGGACACCAGGTCTACCCAGCCATGAAACAGGCAACAGGTCTACCTAGCTGCGGACACCAGGTCTACCCAGCCATGAAACGGGCAACAGGTCTACCAAGCTGCGGACACCAGGTCTACCCAGGGCATGCTGCGGACACCAGGTCTACCAACTCAATGCTGCGGACACCAGGTCTACCCAGCCATGAAACGGGCAACAGGTCTACCAAGCTGCGGACACCAGGTCTACCCAGGGCATGCTGCGGACACCAGGTCTACCAACTCAATGCTGCGGACACCAGGTCTACCCAGCCATGAAACGGGCAACAGGTCTACCAACTCAATGCTGCGGGCAACAGGTCTACCCAGGCATGAATCGGGCAACAGGTCTACCAAGCTGCGGACACCAGGTCTACCCAGGGCATGAAACGGGCAACAGGTCTACCAAGCTGCGGACACCAGGTCTACCCAGGGCATGCTGAGGACACCAGGTCTACCCACGGCTTGCTGCGGACAACAGGTCTACCCAGCCATGAAACGGGCAACAGGTCTACCAAGCTGCGGACACCAGGTCTACCCAGGGCATGCTGCGGACACCAGGTCTACCCACGGCTTGCTGCGGACACCAGGTCTACCCAGCCATGAAACGGGCAACAGGTCTACCAAGCTGCGGACACCAGGTCTACCCAGGGCATGCTGCGGACACCAGGTCTACCCACGGCTTGCTGCGGACACCAGGTCTACCCAGCCATGAAACGGGCAACAGGTCTACTCACGGCTTGCTGCGGACACCAGGTCTACCCAGCCATGAAACGGGCAACAGGTCTACCAAGCTGCGGACACCAGGTCTACCCAGGGCATGCTGCGGACACCAGGTCTACCCACTCAATGCTGCGGACAACAGGTCTACCCAGGCATGAATCGGGCAACAGGTCTACCAAGCTCCGGACACCAGGTCTACCCACGGCTTGCTGCGGACAACAGGTCTACCCAGCCATGAAACGGGCAACAGGTCTACCCACTCAATGCTGCGGACAACAGGTCTACCCAGCCATGAAACGGGCAACAGGTCTACCAAGCTGCGGACACCAGGTCTACCCAGGGCATGCTGCGGACACCAGGTCTACCCAGCCATGAAACGGGCAACAGGTCTACTCACGGCTTGCTGCGGACAACAGGTCTACCCAGCCATGAAACGGGCAACAGGTCTACCAAGCTGCGGACACCAGGTCTACCCAGGGCATGCTGCGGACACCAGGTCTACCCAGCCATGAAAAGGGCAACAGGTCTACTCACGGCTTGCTGCGGACAACAGGTCTACCCAGCCATGAAACGGGCAACAGGTCTACCAAGCTGCGGACAACAGGTCTACCCAGGGCATGCTGCGGACAACAGGTCTACCCAGCCATGAAACGGGCAACAGGTCTACTCACGGCTTGCTGCGGACACCAGGTCTACCCAGCCATGAAACGGGCAACAGGTCTACCAAGCTGCGGACACCAGGTCTACCCAGGGCATGCTGCGGACACCAGGTCTACCCACGGCTTGCTGCGGACACCAGGTCTACCCAGCCATGAAACAGGCAACAGGTCTACCAAGCTGCGGACACCAGGTCTACCCAGCCATGAAACGGGCAACAGGTCTACCAAGCTGCGGACACCAGGTCTACCCAGGGCATGCTGCGGACACCAGGTCTACCAACTCAATGCTGCGGACAACAGGTCTACCCAGCCATGAAACGGGCAACAGGTCTACCAAGCTGCGGACACCAGGTCTACCCAGGGCATGCTGCGGACACCAGGTCTACCAACTCAATGCTGCGGACACCAGGTCTACCCAGCCATGAAACGGGCAACAGGTCTACCAACTCAATGCTGCGGGCAACAGGTCTACCCAGGCATGAATCGGGCAACAGGTCTACCAAGCTGCGGACACCAGGTCTACCCAGGGCATGAAACGGGCAACAGGTCTACCAAGCTGCGGACACCAGGTCTACCCAGGGCATGCTGAGGACAACAGGTCTACCCACGGCTTGCTGCGGACAACAGGTCTACCCAGCCATGAAACGGGCAACAGGTCTACCAAGCTGCGGACACCAGGTCTACCCAGGGCATGCTGCGGACACCAGGTCTACCCACGGCTTGCTGCGGACACCAGGTCTACCCAGCCATGAAACGGGCAACAGGTCTACCAAGCTGCGGACACCAGGTCTACCCAGGGCATGCTGCGGACACCAGGTCTACCCACGGCTTGCTGCGGACACCAGGTCTACCCAGCCATGAAACGGGCAACAGGTCTACCAAGCTGCCGACACCAGGTCTACCCAGGGCATGCTGCGGACACCAGGTCTACCCAGCCATGAAACGGGCAACAGGTCTACTCACGGCTTGCTGCGGACACCAGGTCTACCCAGCCATGAAACGGGCAACAGGTCTACCAAGCTGCGGACAACAGGTCTACCCAGGGCATGCTGCGGACACCAGGTCTACCCACTCAATGCTGCGGACAACAGGTCTACCCAGGCATGAATCGGGCAACAGGTCTACCAAGCTGCGGACACCAGGTCTACCCACGGCTTGCTGCGGACAACAGGTCTACCCAGCCATGAAACGGGCAACAGGTCTACCAAGCTGCGGACACCAGGTCTACCCACGGCTTGCTGCGGACACCAGGTCTACCCAGCCATGAAACGGGCAACAGGTCTACTCACGGCTTGCTGCGGACAACAGGTCTACCCTGCCATGAAACGGGCAACAGGTCTACCAAGCTGCGGACACCAGGTCTACCCAGGGCATGCTGCGGACACCAGGTCTACCCACTCAATGCTGCGGACAACAGGTCTACCCAGCCATGAATCGGGCAACAGGTCTACCAAGCTCCGGACACCAGGTCTACCCACGGCTTGCTGCGGACAACAGGTCTACCCAGCCATGAAACGGGCAACAGGTCTACCAAGCTGCGGACACCAGGTCTACCCAGGGCATGCTGCGGACACCAGGTCTACCCACGGCTTGCTGCGGACACCAGGTCTACCCAGCCATGAAACGGGCAACAGGTCTACCAAGCTGCGGACACCAGGTCTACCCAGGGCATGCTGCGGACACCAGGTCTACCCAGCCATGAAACGGGCAACAGGTCTACTCACGGCTTGCTGCGGACAACAGGTCTACCCAGCCATGAAACGGGCAACAGGTCTACCAAGCTGCGGACAACAGGTCTACCCAGGGCATGCTGCGGACACCAGGTCTACCCACTCAATGCTGCGGACAACAGGTCTACCCAGGCATGAATCGGGCAACAGGTCTACCAAGCTCCGGACACCAGGTCTACCCACGGCTTGCTGCGGACAACAGGTCTACCCAGCCATGAAACGGGCAACAGGTCTACCAAGCTGCGGACACCAGGTCTACCCAGGGCATGCTGCGGACACCAGGTCTACCCAGCCATGAAACGGGCAACAGGTCTACTCACGGCTTGCTGCGGACAACAGGTCTACCCAGCCATGAAACGGGCAACAGGTCTACCAAGCTGCGGACACCAGGTCTACCCAGGGCATGCTGCGGACACCAGGTCTACCCACGGCTTGCTGCGGACACCAGGTCTACCCAGCCATGAAACGGGCAACAGGTCTACCAAGCTGCGGACACCAGGTCTACCCAGGGCATGCTGCGGACAACAGGTCTACCCACGGCTTGCTGCGGACAACAGGTCTACCCAGCCATGAAACGGGCAACAGGTCTACCAAGCTGCGGACACCAGGTCTACCCAGGGCATGCTGGGGACACCAGGTCTACCCAGCCATGAAACGGGCAACAGGTCTACTCACGGCTTGCTGCGGACACCAGGTCTACCCAGCCATGAAACGGGCAACAGGTCTACCAACTCAATGCTGCGGACACCAGGTCTACCCAGCCATGAAACGGGCAACAGGTCTACCAAGCTGCGGACACCAGGTCTACCCAGGGCATGCTGCGGACACCAGGTCTACCCACGGCTTGCTGCGGACACCAGGTCTACCCAGCCATGAAACGGGCAACAGGTCTACCAAGCTGCGGACACCAGGTCTACCCAGGGCATGCTGCGGACACCAGGTCTACCCACTCAATGCTGCGGACAACAGGTCTACCCAGCCATGAATCGGGCAACAGGTCTACCAAGCTGCGGACACCAGGTCTACCCACGGCTTGCTGCGGACACCAGGTCTACCCAGCCATGAAACGGGCAACAGGTCTACTCACGGCTTGCTGCGGACACCAGGTCTACCCAGCCATGAAACGGGCAACAGGTCTACTCACGGCTTGCTGCGGACACCAGGTCTACCCAGCCATGAAACGGGCAACAGGTCTACCAAGCTGCGGACACCAGGTCTACCCAGGGCATGCTGCGGACACCAGGTCTACCCACTCAATGCTGCGGACAACAGGTCTACCCAGGCATGAATCGGGCAACAGGTCTACCAAGCTCCGGACACCAGGTCTACCCACGGCTTGCTGCGGACAACAGGTCTACCCAGCCATGAAACGGGCAACAGGTCTACCCACTCAATGCTGCGGACAACAGGTCTACCCAGCCATGAAACGGGCAACAGGTCTACCAAGCTGCGGACACCAGGTCTACCCAGGGCATGCTGCGGACACCAGGTCTACCCAGCCATGAAACGGGCAACAGGTCTACTCACGGCTTGCTGCGGACAACAGGTCTACCCAGCCATGAAACGGGCAACAGGTCTACCAAGCTGCGGACACCAGGTCTACCCAGGGCATGCTGCGGACACCAGGTCTACCCAGCCATGAAAAGGGCAACAGGTCTACTCACGGCTTGCTGCGGACAACAGGTCTACCCAGCCATGAAACGGGCAACAGGTCTACCAAGCTGCGGACAACAGGTCTACCCAGGGCATGCTGCGGACAACAGGTCTACCCAGCCATGAAACGGGCAACAGGTCTACTCACGGCTTGCTGCGGACACCAGGTCTACCCAGCCATGAAACGGGCAACAGGTCTACCAAGCTGCGGACACCAGGTCTACCCAGGGCATGCTGCGGACACCAGGTCTACCCACGGCTTGCTGCGGACACCAGGTCTACCCAGCCATGAAACAGGCAACAGGTCTACCAAGCTGCGGACACCAGGTCTACCCAGCCATGAAACGGGCAACAGGTCTACCAAGCTGCGGACACCAGGTCTACCCAGGGCATGCTGCGGACACCAGGTCTACCAACTCAATGCTGCGGACAACAGGTCTACCCAGCCATGAAACGGGCAACAGGTCTACCAAGCTGCGGACACCAGGTCTACCCAGGGCATGCTGCGGACACCAGGTCTACCAACTCAATGCTGCGGACACCAGGTCTACCCAGCCATGAAACGGGCAACAGGTCTACCAACTCAATGCTGCGGGCAACAGGTCTACCCAGGCATGAATCGGGCAACAGGTCTACCAAGCTGCGGACACCAGGTCTACCCAGGGCATGAAACGGGCAACAGGTCTACCAAGCTGCGGACACCAGGTCTACCCAGGGCATGCTGAGGACAACAGGTCTACCCACGGCTTGCTGCGGACAACAGGTCTACCCAGCCATGAAACGGGCAACAGGTCTACCAAGCTGCGGACACCAGGTCTACCCAGGGCATGCTGCGGACACCAGGTCTACCCACGGCTTGCTGCGGACACCAGGTCTACCCAGCCATGAAACGGGCAACAGGTCTACCAAGCTGCGGACACCAGGTCTACCCAGGGCATGCTGCGGACACCAGGTCTACCCACGGCTTGCTGCGGACACCAGGTCTACCCAGCCATGAAACGGGCAACAGGTCTACCAAGCTGCCGACACCAGGTCTACCCAGGGCATGCTGCGGACACCAGGTCTACCCAGCCATGAAACGGGCAACAGGTCTACTCACGGCTTGCTGCGGACACCAGGTCTACCCAGCCATGAAACGGGCAACAGGTCTACCAAGCTGCGGACAACAGGTCTACCCAGGGCATGCTGCGGACACCAGGTCTACCCACTCAATGCTGCGGACAACAGGTCTACCCAGGCATGAATCGGGCAACAGGTCTACCAAGCTGCGGACACCAGGTCTACCCACGGCTTGCTGCGGACAACAGGTCTACCCAGCCATGAAACGGGCAACAGGTCTACCAAGCTGCGGACACCAGGTCTACCCACGGCTTGCTGCGGACACCAGGTCTACCCAGCCATGAAACGGGCAACAGGTCTACTCACGGCTTGCTGCGGACAACAGGTCTACCCTGCCATGAAACGGGCAACAGGTCTACCAAGCTGCGGACACCAGGTCTACCCAGGGCATGCTGCGGACACCAGGTCTACCCACTCAATGCTGCGGACAACAGGTCTACCCAGCCATGAATCGGGCAACAGGTCTACCAAGCTCCGGACACCAGGTCTACCCACGGCTTGCTGCGGACAACAGGTCTACCCAGCCATGAAACGGGCAACAGGTCTACCAAGCTGCGGACACCAGGTCTACCCAGGGCATGCTGCGGACACCAGGTCTACCCACGGCTTGCTGCGGACACCAGGTCTACCCAGCCATGAAACGGGCAACAGGTCTACCAAGCTGCGGACACCAGGTCTACCCAGGGCATGCTGCGGACACCAGGTCTACCCAGCCATGAAACGGGCAACAGGTCTACTCACGGCTTGCTGCGGACAACAGGTCTACCCAGCCATGAAACGGGCAACAGGTCTACCAAGCTGCGGACAACAGGTCTACCCAGGGCATGCTGCGGACACCAGGTCTACCCACTCAATGCTGCGGACAACAGGTCTACCCAGGCATGAATCGGGCAACAGGTCTACCAAGCTCCGGACACCAGGTCTACCCACGGCTTGCTGCGGACAACAGGTCTACCCAGCCATGAAACGGGCAACAGGTCTACCAAGCTGCGGACACCAGGTCTACCCAGGGCATGCTGCGGACACCAGGTCTACCCAGCCATGAAACGGGCAACAGGTCTACTCACGGCTTGCTGCGGACAACAGGTCTACCCAGCCATGAAACGGGCAACAGGTCTACCAAGCTGCGGACACCAGGTCTACCCAGGGCATGCTGCGGACACCAGGTCTACCCACGGCTTGCTGCGGACACCAGGTCTACCCAGCCATGAAACGGGCAACAGGTCTACCAAGCTGCGGACACCAGGTCTACCCAGGGCATGCTGCGGACAACAGGTCTACCCACGGCTTGCTGCGGACAACAGGTCTACCCAGCCATGAAACGGGCAACAGGTCTACCAAGCTGCGGACACCAGGTCTACCCAGGGCATGCTGCGGACACCAGGTCTACCCAGCCATGAAACGGGCAACAGGTCTACTCACGGCTTGCTGCGGACACCAGGTCTACCCAGCCATGAAACGGGCAACAGGTCTACCAACTCAATGCTGCGGACACCAGGTCTACCCAGCCATGAAACGGGCAACAGGTCTACCAAGCTGCGGACACCAGGTCTACCCAGGGCATGCTGCGGACACCAGGTCTACCCACGGCTTGCTGCGGACACCAGGTCTACCCAGCCATGAAACGGGCAACAGGTCTACCAAGCTGCGGACACCAGGTCTACCCAGGGCATGCTGCGGACACCAGGTCTACCCACTCAATGCTGCGGACAACAGGTCTACCCAGCCATGAATCGGGCAACAGGTCTACCAAGCTGCGGACACCAGGTCTACCCACGGCTTGCTGCGGACAACAGGTCTACCCAGCCATGAAACGGGCACCAGGTCTACTCACGGCTTGCTGCGGACACCAGGTCTACCCAGCCATGAAACGGGCAACAGGTCTACCAAGCTGCGGACACCAGGTCTACCCAGCCATGAAACGGGCAACAGGTCTACCAACTCAATGCTGCGGACAACAGGTCTACCCAGCCATGAAACGGGCAACAGGTCTACCAAGCTGCGGACACCAGGTCTACCCACGGCTTGCTGCGGACACCAGGTCTACCAACTCAATGCTGCGGACACCAGGTCTACCCAGCCATGAAACGGGCAACAGGTCTACCAAGCTGCGGACACCAGGTCTACCCAGGGTATGTAGCGGACACCAGGTCTACCAACTCAATGCTGCGGACAACAGGTCTACCCAGCCATGAAACGGGCAACAGGTCTACCAAGCTGCGGACACCAGGTCTACCCACGGCTTGCTGCGGACAACAGGTCTACCCAGCCATGAAACGGGCAACAGGTCTACCCACTCAATGCTGCGGACAACAGGTCTACCCAGCCATGAAACGGGCAACAGGTCTACCAAGCTGCGGACACCAGGTCTACCCAGGGCATGCTGCGGACAACAGGTCTACCCAGCCATGAAACGGGCAACAGGTCTACTCACGGCTTGCTGCGGACAACAGGTCTACCCAGCCATGAAACGGGCAACAGGTCTACCAAGCTGCGGACACCAGGTCTACCCAGGGCATGCTGCGGACACCAGGTCTACCCAGCCATGAACCGGGCAACAGGTCTACTCACGGCTTGCTGCGGACACCAGGTCTACCCAGCCATGAAACGGGCAACAGGTCTACCAAGCTGCGGACACCAGGTCTACCCAGCCATGAAACGGGCAACAGGTCTACCAAGCTGCGGACACCAGGTCTACCCAGGGCATGCTGCGGACACCAGGTCTACCAACTCAATGCTGCGGACAACAGGTCTACCCAGCCATGAAACGGGCAACAGGTCTACCAAGCTGCGGACACCAGGTCTACCCAGGGCATGCTGCGGACACCAGGTCTACCAACTCAATGCTGCGGACAACAGGTCTACCCAGCCATGAAACGGGCAACAGGTCTACCAAGCTGCGGACACCAGGTCTACCCACGGCTTGCTGCGGACACCAGGTCTACCCAGCCATGAAACGGGCAACAGGTCTACCAAGCTGCGGACACCAGGTCTACCCAGGGCATGCTGCGGACACCAGGTCTACCCACGGCTTGCTGCGGACCACAGGTCTACCCACTCCAAGCTGCGGACACCAGGTCTAACTACTCCATTACGCGGACAACAGGTCTACCCACTCCATGCGGCGGACAACATGTCTACCCGCTCCATGCTGCGGACACCAGGTCTGCCCACGCCGTGATGCGGACCACAGGTCTACCTTCGCCATGCTGCACGCAGCCCGGGTCGCACCGGAGCTAGGTAGACCCGGTCGCCGCGGCCGTCGCAGCGCCCTCGCCCTCGACGGCGGACCCACGCCGCCGGTCCCGGAGGCGGGTAGACCTGGTCGCCGCGGCCACGGCGGCCGCCCATCCCGGAGCCCAGTAGACCTGGCCGCCGCGGGACCGGCCAAGTTTCCCGGAGTCGTGTAGACCTGGTCGTCGCGGCCACGGCCGCCGCCGCTGCGCCTTCGCCGGCGACGGCGGTCCCACGCCACCGGCCCCGGAGCCGCGTCGACCTGGCCGCCGCGGGACGGGCCACGTTTCGCGGATCCGGGTAGACGAGGCATCCTTGTACCATCTCGGAGCCGGGGAAACCCCACAGCCTCTTAACGCTCCGGAGCCCAAGTGCTCCAGCAGCCTTGCCCCGCCCGGCAGAATCGATTTCAAGACCAAGACATATTTTCGACAACATTTTATTTCATCATTTCATTTCATTTCTTTTCATTTCATTTTATTATTTTATTTTATTTCGTTTTGTTTTGTTTTGTTTTGTTTTGTTTTGTTTTGATTTGATTTGATTTGATTTGTTTCATTTCCTCTTTGCCTTTTTTGAATGATTGCCTCTTCTATTTACTCGGAAAGAAAATCTTTTCCGGAAAACAAAACTCTTGCCAAATCTTATTTGTGATCCCTTTGGGCCCACAGCCGAGCTGACGGAGGGCCTGTGCCCGGTTCTCGCCCTGCTGACACACTGACCCCCCCAAACGGCGTCCTCCCTACCCCACGCCTCCTCCCCCGTCCCCCAGAGACCCTACCTACAGAGCCCCCCCCCCCCACAAAACAGAACCTCACGGGCCGCAGCACAGCCAGGGGAAGCACGTACGTGCAGCGAAACTCGGCCCAAAGCCGCCGCGCCCTGGCACAACTCGCCCTGCCCCTTCCCGCCCCACGGAGGCGGCTGCATCGAGGCGACCGGCGCCGCCGTCGGCAAGCGGGTGGCCGCTTTCGGGCCGGTTCTTCCGCGGAAGGTCTGCAGAGCTCTTGGGGCCTCGGCGCGGGTTTGGGGGGCCGTGAGGGCTCGCTGTCGAGGCGCCCGGGGCCGGCACGAAGCCGCCTGCCCTCTCCCTGTCCCTGCCCCGTCTTCCGCAGCCACCCATTAACGCTGGGGGCGAGCCCGCCCTCCGCCATCAACCTCCCATGCAGCGCTTTCAGACTTTCCCCGCCCCTGCCCATTGTCGGCTGGGGGCGCCCTGCCCCCCGCCGTCAGCCTCCCTGGCAGCGCTTTCAGACTCTCTCGGGCCCCTGCCCATTGTCGGCTGGGGGCGCCCCGCCCCCCGCCCTTAGCCTCCCTGGCAGCGCTTTCAGACTGCCTCGGGCCCTGCCCATTGTCGGTTGGGGGCGCCCCGCCCCCCGCCCTCAGCCTCCCTGGCAGCGCTTTCAGACGGTCTCGTGCCCTGCCCATTGTCGGTTGGGGGCGACCCCGCCCTCCGCCATCAGCCTCCCTGGCAGCGCTTTCAGACTGCCTCGGGCCCTGCCCATTGTCGGTTGGGGGCGACCCCGCCCTCCGCCATCAGCCTCCCTGGCAGCACTTTCAGCCTCTTCCTGCCCCCGCCCACGGTCCCACCGGGCAGTTTACACGGCGGCGGCGGGAGGCTGATGCCGAGGTCGGCAGGCGGAGAGCCTGGTGCACAAGCAGGGATGGCGGCGGGATGATTGGCGCCGTCTGTCCCTGGCCAAAGAAGCTCTCTGTTCAGCTTTCTCGGAGCCTTTTGCTTGGGTGGCGTTCCTTCCTCCTCCGCCCCGGCGCCGCTCAAGCCTGCGGCAGGGCGGCAGCGCGGCGGGTGGGCGGCCGGGGGGAGGGGGGAGGGGGGGGGGAGGGAGGGAGCGCGCGAGCGAGCGAGCGAGCGAGCGCGCTGCAGAAATGAAGCCCGGAGCAGGGCCGCGGTCCATTCGAGCACGGGGAGGGGGCGCGACAACGCTGCCTGCTCCTGTCGGGGAGCGCTTGGGGAAGTGGGGTGCCGGCACCATGACGGCGGAGCGGACAGGGGCCGCGGCTGGGGAAGAGGCCGGCGGAGCTCGCCAGTGGATGCTGGCGCACGGAGCCGGCAGGGACACCTGGGCACGGCTGGGACCGAAAGTCGCCCGCCTTCACGCCCCGCCTTTCGCCGGGGGGAAGAAGACGCGAGAGCAGGGCTGCCTGCTGGGCTGCCAGTGCCCGCGGTCATGCCGGACGTGCAGGCCGACCGCCGAAGGCGTGCTCGCCGCTGCAGAGACGACAAGGGGGCCGCGCGTCCGATGGAAGAGACGGGGCGCCATCGCGCGGCGGCCGGGCTGCAAGGCCGGCCGACGGTAACAGGACTACCACGCCGCGGGCGGCCACAGACAAAGACCGGCCGAGGGCAACAGGTCTACCCAGCATTATGCCGGCCGGTACCAGGGCCGGCCGAGGGCAACAGGTCTACCCAGCATTAGGCCAGCCGGAAAGACGGCCGGCAGAGGGCAACAGGTCTACCCAGCATTAGGCCGCCACGTCCAAAGGCCGGCCGAGGGCAACAGGTCTACCCAGCATTCGGCTGGCCGGTAACACGGCGGGCCGAGGGCAACAGGTCTACCCAGCATTAGGCCGGCCGGTAACACTGCCGGCCGAGGGCAACAGGTCTACCCAGCATTAGGCCGCCACGTCCAAAGGCCGGCCGAGGGCAACAGGTCTACCCAGCATTAGGCCGCCACGTCCAAAGGCCGGCCGAGGGCAACAGGTCTACCCAGCATTCGGCCGCCACGTCCAAAGGCCGGCCGAGGGCAACAGGTCTACCCAGCATTAGGCCGCCACGTCCAAAGGCCGGCCGAGGGCAACAGGTCTACCCAGCATTAGGCCGCCACGTCCAAAGGCCGGCCGAGGGCAACAGGTCTACCCAGCATTCGGCCGCCACGTCCAAAGGCCGGCCGAGGGCAACAGGTCTACCCAGCATTAGGCCGCCACGTCCAAAGGCCGGCCGAGGGCAACAGGTCTACCCAGCATTAGGCCGGCCGGCAGAGGGCAACAGGTCTACCCAGCATTCGGCCGTCAGGTACAAAGGCCGGCCGAGGGCAACAGGTCTACCCAGCATTAGGCTGCCACGTACAAAGGCCGGCCGAGGGCAACAGGTCTACCCAGCATTCGGCCGTCAGGTACAAAGGCCGGCCGAGGGCAACAGGTCTACCCAGCATTAAGCCGCCACGTCCAAAGGCCGGCCGAGGGCAACAGGTCTACCCAGCATTCGGCCGCCACGTCCAAAGGCCGGCCGAGGGCAACAGGTCTACCCAGCATTAGGCCGCCACGTCCAAAGGCCGGCCGAGGGCAACAGGTCTACCCAGCATTAGGCCGGCCGGCAGAGGGCAACAGGTCTACTCAGCATTAGGCCGGCCGGTAAAACGGCAGGCCGAGGGCAACAGGTCTACCCAGCATTCGGCCGTCAGGTACAAAGGCCGGCCGAGGGCAACAGGTCTAACCAGCATTAGGCCGCCACGTCCAAAGGCCGGCCGAGGGCAACAGGTCTACCCAGCATTCGGCCGCCACGTCCAAAGGCCGGCCGAGGGCAACAGGTCTACCCAGCATTAGGCCGCCACGTCCAAAGGCCGGCCGAGGGCAACAGGTCTACCCAGCATTCGGCCGCCACGTCCAAAGGCCGGCCGAGGGCAACAGGTCTACCCAGCATTAGGCCGCCACGTCCAAAGGCCGGCCGAGGGCAACAGGTCTACTCAGCATTAGGCCGGCCGGCAGAGGGCAACAGGTCTACCCAGCATTCGGCCGTCAGGTACAAAGGCCGGCCGAGGGCAACAGGTCTACCCAGCATTAGGCCGCCACGTCCAAAGGCCGGCCGAGGGCAACAGGTCTACCCAGCATTAGGCCGGCCGGTAACACGGCCGGCAGAGGGCAACAGGTCTACTCAGCATTAGGCCGGCCGGTAAAACGGCAGGCCGAGGGCAACAGGTCTACCCAGCATTCGGCCGTCAGGTACAAAGGCCGGCCGAGGGCAACAGGTCTACCCAGCATTAGGCCGCCACGTCCAAAGGCCGGCCGAGGGCAACAGGTCTACCCAGCATTCGGCCGCCACGTCCAAAGGCCGGCCGAGGGCAACAGGTCTACCCAGCATTAGGCCGCCACGTCCAAAGGCCGGCCGAGGGCAACAGGTCTACCCAGCATTCGGCCGCCACGTCCAAAGGCCGGCCGAGGGCAACAGGTCTACCCAGCATTAGGCCGCCACGTCCAAAGGCCGGCCGAGGGCAACAGGTCTACCCAGCATTAGGCCGGCCGGCAGAGGGCAACATGTCTACCCAGCATTCGGCCGTCAGGTACAAAGGCCGGCCGAGGGCAACAGGTCTACCCAGCATTAGGCCGCCACGTCCAAAGGCCGGCCGAGGGCAACAGGTCTACCCAGCATTAGGCCGGCCGGTAACACGGCCGGCAGAGGGCAACAGGTCTACTCAGCATTAGGCCGGCCGGTAAAACGGCAGGCCGAGGGCAACAGGTCTACCCAGCATTCGGCCGTCAGGTACAAAGGCCGGCCGAGGGCAACAGGTCTACCCAGCACCTGCCAGGACGGCAGGGCGCCGAACCGGGCTCCGCGTGCCACCGTCTTGGCCCCCCAAACGCCGACCAACGACGCTTGTGGATGGGGCGCGATGGGCGCGGCGCGCGG
>NW_028276074.1:7107500-7125000 GCF_052056855.1 Sturnus vulgaris | reverse complement strand
GGGATGCCCACGGCGACGGCCGACCCCGGCGGCCGGCCCTTCCCGCGACGCCGCGGGCAAGGAGCCGGAACCGCTGCGCAGCTTTTTTTTCTCTGCTTCGGACAACAACGCGAGGCCTTTTTCTCGTTCCTTTTTTATCTCTCTCGCCTTCGTTTTGGTTTTTTTTTTCGCCCCTTGGCTCTTTTTTTCTCAGGGCCCGCGCCCTTGCGACACACAACACGGCTCGGCCTTCGCGTTCGGAGAGTCCCGCGCGCGCTGGGGGCGCGGGGACGGGGCTCGGCTGGGGCTGACCCGCCCCCGAGGCCGGCCCGAAAAAGCACCGGACGTGCTAGAGGAGACAGCGACCCGACAAGGCGGGCGCGGCCCGGACAACACCGAGGCCCCGAGGCCGGGGCGGCTCGCTCTGCAGCAGGCGGCGGCACGACAAAGGAGCGCCGTGCGCGGTGCGCGCGCGGAACGGGCTCTTTTCCCCCGTCCGTGCTCCCCCGGCCCCGCCATCGGTTCTCGTCAGCCCTCTCACTCTCTCTCGCTCTCGAGGGGGGGGGGGGGGTTTGGTTTCGTTTTCTCTCGGCTCAAGCTCGAGCCGCACCGCCGCCCGGTGCTGCTCGCGGCCGGCACCCACGGGACGCTAAACTCGGACCAGGGCCAGCGCCGGCACCTCGCGTGGTTTTAAGGACACCTTGAGTGCTCACGGGGCCACGCGGCCATCACACAGCCTGGGACGGTAAAGATGTTCCTTCCCCGGCAAGCGGAAGGAGCGACACCTCGCCTGCGACGGGAAGCGAATTGGACAGGAGACCGCCCTGCTCGAGGGACCGGACACCACCGAGACTTCGCCCGGAGGAGCCGGCCCGCCGGGGGCCCTTTCCGACGCGACCCGAAAAGCCTCATCGATCGGACGGGGACAGAAAGAAAAGCAGCCGCGGGGCAACGGGGAGCCCCCGCGGCCGCGGGTTCCTGGGACAACGGCAACGGAGCAGGGCTCCAACATGCGTGCGAGCGGGACACGTCCCCGAGAGGCCCTCCCTTGGCGCCGCCGAGCCTCCCCGACGCTCCCTAGGCCCCCGACGCCGGCGGGCCGCTTGCAACCTTCGGGATCGATCACGCAGCAGAGGAAGAGAGCGGGGGGTGCCGCCACCCGCCCGCGGGCCGCAAGACAACGGAAAACGGAGCAGCTGCCACCGACCACGCCGCGGGCCACCGGCTTTCGCCCGCCTCGCAGCGATCGGCTTCCCACCCGGAAAAAAAGCCGGGGGGAAGGGCAAGCCACCGCACCAAAAAAAAAACTAAAAAAAAAGCACGCCATGCGTCGCACGACCCGTGCTAGCCACGGGGGTCACGAGCCAGGGGTGGGGGCGAGAACGCGCCTCTCAACTCCTCCCGTAAAACCCCTCCAACCACCGGACATACGGTCTCTTTTCTCACTCGCCAACACAGCCAGCCCTTCTCTCTCGCCTTTCGCTTTCGCTTCGGTGGCGGCCCGTGACCCTTCGTCAGCGCGCGCTTCTCGGTGCCGCGGCTTAGGGCCGCGAGAGAAAAAGAACGGAGGCCGGGCGGGCACCCCCACACTGCCCCGCACACCGGGCACGCTTTAATAAAAAAGAACGGAGCCGCTCGCAAAACCCAGCCCCCGCCGGCAACGGCAACCACGGCAGCCGGGGCAGGCCAGACACCACGGGCCGCCCCGGCACGGTGCCTCGATCGCGCCCGGCCGATACCGAGAAAGGGCGAGGCGCCGCCGCCCCGCCCACGACACACTCTCGGGGGCTCACTCGCTCGCTCGCTCTCTGTTGGGTTGCGGGGTCCGTCCTGGGGGGGGGGACACGGCCGGCCACCGCGGCCGACCGCCGCCCCGGAAAAATTCTGCCCGCTACACGCGGGTCCCCGGCTTAGGGCCGAGGAAGGGGGACGACTTCAACAACACACGGCAGGGCCGGACACTCCCGTCACCGAGCCCCCCTTCGCAGGCAAGCAAGCGAAGCCGAGAGGCGAGGCCACACGCCCCACTGCATGTCCCCCGCTGCCCTTTCGATACGGACACAACTCTGGCAACACAGGTCGGGAGCGGGAAACGAGGCGCAGCCAACCTCGGCCAAGCGAGCCACGCCCGGGGGGCTCTCGGGGAGGGGGGCCAGGGAAAGCCCGGGCAGGCTCAACACAACCCCGGGCCGGCCCCACAGAAATCCAGCCCCGGCTGCCGGCCACCAGCGTGCACCGGGACCGACAGCCGAAGAAATGCCGCACCCGGCGAGCGGGCGGGGCCCCGGCTTAAGGCCGGGCAGAAAAGGGGCGAGGCGCCGCCGCCTCGCCCGCCACCATCCCCGGGGGAGCGAGCAGGCGCCCGGCTCCCCGTTGTCACGAAACCGGCAGCAGCCGGGCCGGAGCGGGACACACTCGCGGCTTTCTCGCCCTCTCTCTGGGCCTTTTTCTCGCTTCTCCCCCGCCTGGAACAACGCAGCCTCGCCTGGGCCGGGGGAGCGCGGTGGCTCTCGGATCGCATCGCTCTCTCTGGGGGCTTTCTCGCTTCTCCCCCGGACTGAACACGCAGCCTCGGCCTGGGCCGGGGAGCGGCTCTCGGATCGCATCGGTCTCTCTGGGGGCTTTCTCGCTTCTCCCCCGACTGAGCACGCAGCCTCGCCTGGGCCGGGGAGCGGCTCTCGGATCGCATCGGTCTCTCTCTCTGGGCTAACCTGTCCCAGTCGAACTGGGTAAGACGGGAAGCCGGACGAAGCCACGCGACTCGCCCCGACATCGGCGGTGTTCTTCTGGCCCTGGCGACCGCACGCGCGTCCGCCCTTCTCCGCCACGGACACAGGCACGGCAACAGCCTGTGGGGATACGGCCCGTCACCTCGTTCCCATAATACGGACAGATGGGCCCGAAGCGGCGGAGGCCGGAAAGAGAACCGATGTACGTGACCGAGGGGGCGCAGTGGCGCACGCCGCCTTCTACGATGACATAGCCGGAGGCAGCGAGAAACAGCGACCCCTTGGAGTACTTCCAGGCCGGCGGCGGACAACAGGTCTACCAGCCATGAAACGGGCAACAGGTCTACCGACGGCTTGCTGCGGACAACAGGTCTACCCAGCCATGAAACGGGCAACAGGTCTACCAAGCTGCGGACACCAGGTCTACCCAGGGCATGCTGCGGACAACAGGTCTACCCACGGCTTGCTGCGGACAACAGGTCTACCCAGCTGCGGACACCAGGTCTACCCAGGGCATGAAACGGGCAACAGGTCTACCAAGCTGCGGACACCAGGTCTACCCAGGGCATGCTGCGGACACCAGGTCTACCCACGGCTTGCTGCGGACACCAGGTCTACCCAGCCATGAAACGGGCAACAGGTCTACCAAGCTGCGGACACCAGGTCTACCCAGGGCATGCTGCGGACACCAGGTCTACCCACGGCTTGCTGCGGACACCAGGTCTACCCAGCCATGAAACGGGCAACAGGTCTACCAAGCTGCGGACACCAGGTCTACCCAGGGCATGCTGCGGACACCAGGTCTACCCACGGCTTGCTGCGGACACCAGGTCTACCCAGCCATGAAACGGGCAACAGGTCTACCAAGCTGCGGACACCAGGTCTACCCAGGGCATGCTGCGGACACCAGGTCTACCCAGCCATGAAACGGGCAACAGGTCTACTCACGGCTTGCTGCGGACAACAGGTCTACCCAGCCATGAAACGGGCAACAGGTCTACCAAGCTGCGGACAACAGGTCTACCCAGGGCATGCTGCGGACACCAGGTCTACCCACTCAATGCTGCGGACAACAGGTCTACCCAGGCATGAATCGGGCAACAGGTCTACCAAGCTCCGGACACCAGGTCTACCCACGGCTTGCTGCGGACAACAGGTCTACCCAGCCATGAAACGGGCAACAGGTCTACCAAGCTGCGGACACCAGGTCTACCCAGGGCATGCTGCGGACACCAGGTCTACCCACGGCTTGCTGCGGACAACAGGTCTACCCAGGCATGAATCGGGCAACAGGTCTACCAAGCTCCGGACACCAGGTCTACCCACGGCTTGCTGCGGACAACAGGTCTACCCAGCCATGAAACGGGCAACAGGTCTACCAAGCTGCGGACACCAGGTCTACCCAGGGCATGCTGCGGACACCAGGTCTACCCAGCCATGAAACGGGCAACAGGTCTACTCACGGCTTGCTGCGGACACCAGGTCTACCCAGCCATGAAACGGGCAACAGGTCTACCAAGCTGCGGACACCAGGTCTACCCACGGCTTGCTGCGGACAACAGGTCTACCCAGGCATGAATCGGGCAACAGGTCTACTCACGGCTTGCTGCGGACAACAGGTCTACCCAGCCATGAAACGGGCAACAGGTCTACCAAGCTGCGGACACCAGGTCTACCCAGGGCATGCTGCGGACACCAGGTCTACCCACGGCTTGCTGCGGACAACAGGTCTACCCAGGCATGAATCGGGCAACAGGTCTACCAAGCTGCGGACACCAGGTCTACCCAGGGCATGCTGCGGACACCAGGTCTACCCACGGCTTGCTGCGGACAACAGGTCTACCAACTCAATGCTGCGGACAACAGGTCTACCCAGCCATGAAACGGGCAACAGGTCTACCAAGCTGCGGACACCAGGTCTACCCACGGCTTGCTGCGGACAACAGGTCTACCCAGCCATGAAACGGGCAACAGGTCTACCAAGCTGCGGACACCAGGTCTACCCAGCCATGAAACGGGCAACAGGTCTACTCACTCAATGCTGCGGACACCAGGTCTACCCAGCCATGAAACGGGCAACAGGTCTACCAACTCAATGCTGCGGACAACAGGTCTACCCAGCCATGAAACGGGCAACAGGTCTACCAAGCTGCGGACACCAGGTCTACCCACGGCTTGCTGCGGACAACAGGTCTACCCAGGCATGAATCGGGCAACAGGTCTACCAAGCTGCGGACACCAGGTCTACCCACGGCTTGCTGCGGACACCAGGTCTACCCAGCCATGAAACGGGCAACAGGTCTACCAAGCTGCGGACACCAGGTCTACCCAGGGCATGCTGCGGACACCAGGTCTACCCAGCCATGAAACGGGCAACAGGTCTACCAAGCTGCGGACAACAGGTCTACCCAGGGCATGCTGCGGACAACAGGTCTACCCAGCCATGAAACGGGCAACAGGTCTACTCACGGCTTGCTGCGGACACCAGGTCTACCCAGCCATGAAACGGGCAACAGGTCTACCAAGCTGCGGACACCAGGTCTACCCAGGGCATGCTGCGGACACCAGGTCTACCCACGGCTTGCTGCGGACACCAGGTCTACCCAGCCATGAAACGGGCAACAGGTCTACCAGGCTGCGGACACCAGGTCTACCCAGGGCATGCTGCGGACACCAGGTCTACCCACGGCTTGCTGCGGACAACAGGTCTACCCAGCCATGAAACGGGCAACAGGTCTACCAAGCTGCGGACACCAGGTCTACCCAGGGCATGCTGCGGACACCAGGTCTACCCAGCCATGAAACGGGCAACAGGTCTACTCACGGCTTGCTGCGGACAACAGGTCTACCCAGCCATGAAACGGGCAACAGGTCTACCAAGCTGCGGACACCAGGTCTACCCAGGGCATGCTGCGGACACCAGGTCTACCCACGGCTTGCTGCGGACACCAGGTCTACCCAGCCATGAAACAGGCAACAGGTCTACCTAGCTGCGGACACCAGGTCTACCCAGCCATGAAACGGGCAACAGGTCTACCAAGCTGCGGACACCAGGTCTACCCAGGGCATGCTGCGGACACCAGGTCTACCAACTCAATGCTGCGGACACCAGGTCTACCCAGCCATGAAACGGGCAACAGGTCTACCAAGCTGCGGACACCAGGTCTACCCAGGGCATGCTGCGGACACCAGGTCTACCAACTCAATGCTGCGGACACCAGGTCTACCCAGCCATGAAACGGGCAACAGGTCTACCAACTCAATGCTGCGGGCAACAGGTCTACCCAGGCATGAATCGGGCAACAGGTCTACCAAGCTGCGGACACCAGGTCTACCCAGGGCATGAAACGGGCAACAGGTCTACCAAGCTGCGGACACCAGGTCTACCCAGGGCATGCTGAGGACACCAGGTCTACCCACGGCTTGCTGCGGACAACAGGTCTACCCAGCCATGAAACGGGCAACAGGTCTACCAAGCTGCGGACACCAGGTCTACCCAGGGCATGCTGCGGACACCAGGTCTACCCACGGCTTGCTGCGGACACCAGGTCTACCCAGCCATGAAACGGGCAACAGGTCTACCAAGCTGCGGACACCAGGTCTACCCAGGGCATGCTGCGGACACCAGGTCTACCCACGGCTTGCTGCGGACACCAGGTCTACCCAGCCATGAAACGGGCAACAGGTCTACTCACGGCTTGCTGCGGACACCAGGTCTACCCAGCCATGAAACGGGCAACAGGTCTACCAAGCTGCGGACACCAGGTCTACCCAGGGCATGCTGCGGACACCAGGTCTACCCACTCAATGCTGCGGACAACAGGTCTACCCAGGCATGAATCGGGCAACAGGTCTACCAAGCTCCGGACACCAGGTCTACCCACGGCTTGCTGCGGACAACAGGTCTACCCAGCCATGAAACGGGCAACAGGTCTACCCACTCAATGCTGCGGACAACAGGTCTACCCAGCCATGAAACGGGCAACAGGTCTACCAAGCTGCGGACACCAGGTCTACCCAGGGCATGCTGCGGACACCAGGTCTACCCAGCCATGAAACGGGCAACAGGTCTACTCACGGCTTGCTGCGGACACCAGGTCTACCCAGCCATGAAACGGGCAACAGGTCTACCAAGCTGCGGACACCAGGTCTACCCAGGGCATGCTGCGGACACCAGGTCTACCCACGGCTTGCTGCGGACACCAGGTCTACCCAGCCATGAAACGGGCAACAGGTCTACCAGGCTGCGGACACCAGGTCTACCCAGGGCATGCTGCGGACACCAGGTCTACCCACGGCTTGCTGCGGACAACAGGTCTACCCAGCCATGAAACGGGCAACAGGTCTACCAAGCTGCGGACACCAGGTCTACCCAGGGCATGCTGCGGACACCAGGTCTACCCAGCCATGAAACGGGCAACAGGTCTACTCACGGCTTGCTGCGGACAACAGGTCTACCCAGCCATGAAACGGGCAACAGGTCTACCAAGCTGCGGACACCAGGTCTACCCAGGGCATGCTGCGGACACCAGGTCTACCCACGGCTTGCTGCGGACACCAGGTCTACCCAGCCATGAAACAGGCAACAGGTCTACCTAGCTGCGGACACCAGGTCTACCCAGCCATGAAACGGGCAACAGGTCTACCAAGCTGCGGACACCAGGTCTACCCAGGGCATGCTGCGGACACCAGGTCTACCAACTCAATGCTGCGGACACCAGGTCTACCCAGCCATGAAACGGGCAACAGGTCTACCAAGCTGCGGACACCAGGTCTACCCAGGGCATGCTGCGGACACCAGGTCTACCAACTCAATGCTGCGGACACCAGGTCTACCCAGCCATGAAACGGGCAACAGGTCTACCAACTCAATGCTGCGGGCAACAGGTCTACCCAGGCATGAATCGGGCAACAGGTCTACCAAGCTGCGGACACCAGGTCTACCCAGGGCATGAAACGGGCAACAGGTCTACCAAGCTGCGGACACCAGGTCTACCCAGGGCATGCTGAGGACACCAGGTCTACCCACGGCTTGCTGCGGACAACAGGTCTACCCAGCCATGAAACGGGCAACAGGTCTACCAAGCTGCGGACACCAGGTCTACCCAGGGCATGCTGCGGACACCAGGTCTACCCACGGCTTGCTGCGGACACCAGGTCTACCCAGCCATGAAACGGGCAACAGGTCTACCAAGCTGCGGACACCAGGTCTACCCAGGGCATGCTGCGGACACCAGGTCTACCCACGGCTTGCTGCGGACACCAGGTCTACCCAGCCATGAAACGGGCAACAGGTCTACTCACGGCTTGCTGCGGACACCAGGTCTACCCAGCCATGAAACGGGCAACAGGTCTACCAAGCTGCGGACACCAGGTCTACCCAGGGCATGCTGCGGACACCAGGTCTACCCACTCAATGCTGCGGACAACAGGTCTACCCAGGCATGAATCGGGCAACAGGTCTACCAAGCTCCGGACACCAGGTCTACCCACGGCTTGCTGCGGACAACAGGTCTACCCAGCCATGAAACGGGCAACAGGTCTACCCACTCAATGCTGCGGACAACAGGTCTACCCAGCCATGAAACGGGCAACAGGTCTACCAAGCTGCGGACACCAGGTCTACCCAGGGCATGCTGCGGACACCAGGTCTACCCAGCCATGAAACGGGCAACAGGTCTACTCACGGCTTGCTGCGGACAACAGGTCTACCCAGCCATGAAACGGGCAACAGGTCTACCAAGCTGCGGACACCAGGTCTACCCAGGGCATGCTGCGGACACCAGGTCTACCCAGCCATGAAAAGGGCAACAGGTCTACTCACGGCTTGCTGCGGACAACAGGTCTACCCAGCCATGAAACGGGCAACAGGTCTACCAAGCTGCGGACAACAGGTCTACCCAGGGCATGCTGCGGACAACAGGTCTACCCAGCCATGAAACGGGCAACAGGTCTACTCACGGCTTGCTGCGGACACCAGGTCTACCCAGCCATGAAACGGGCAACAGGTCTACCAAGCTGCGGACACCAGGTCTACCCAGGGCATGCTGCGGACACCAGGTCTACCCACGGCTTGCTGCGGACACCAGGTCTACCCAGCCATGAAACAGGCAACAGGTCTACCAAGCTGCGGACACCAGGTCTACCCAGCCATGAAACGGGCAACAGGTCTACCAAGCTGCGGACACCAGGTCTACCCAGGGCATGCTGCGGACACCAGGTCTACCAACTCAATGCTGCGGACAACAGGTCTACCCAGCCATGAAACGGGCAACAGGTCTACCAAGCTGCGGACACCAGGTCTACCCAGGGCATGCTGCGGACACCAGGTCTACCAACTCAATGCTGCGGACACCAGGTCTACCCAGCCATGAAACGGGCAACAGGTCTACCAACTCAATGCTGCGGGCAACAGGTCTACCCAGGCATGAATCGGGCAACAGGTCTACCAAGCTGCGGACACCAGGTCTACCCAGGGCATGAAACGGGCAACAGGTCTACCAAGCTGCGGACACCAGGTCTACCCAGGGCATGCTGAGGACACCAGGTCTACCCACGGCTTGCTGCGGACAACAGGTCTACCCAGCCATGAAACGGGCAACAGGTCTACCAAGCTGCGGACACCAGGTCTACCCAGGGCATGCTGCGGACACCAGGTCTACCCACGGCTTGCTGCGGACACCAGGTCTACCCAGCCATGAAACGGGCAACAGGTCTACCAAGCTGCGGACACCAGGTCTACCCAGGGCATGCTGCGGACACCAGGTCTACCCACGGCTTGCTGCGGACACCAGGTCTACCCAGCCATGAAACGGGCAACAGGTCTACCAAGCTGCCGACACCAGGTCTACCCAGGGCATGCTGCGGACACCAGGTCTACCCAGCCATGAAACGGGCAACAGGTCTACTCACGGCTTGCTGCGGACACCAGGTCTACCCAGCCATGAAACGGGCAACAGGTCTACCAAGCTGCGGACAACAGGTCTACCCAGGGCATGCTGCGGACACCAGGTCTACCCACTCAATGCTGCGGACAACAGGTCTACCCAGGCATGAATCGGGCAACAGGTCTACCAAGCTGCGGACACCAGGTCTACCCACGGCTTGCTGCGGACAACAGGTCTACCCAGCCATGAAACGGGCAACAGGTCTACCAAGCTGCGGACACCAGGTCTACCCACGGCTTGCTGCGGACACCAGGTCTACCCAGCCATGAAACGGGCAACAGGTCTACTCACGGCTTGCTGCGGACAACAGGTCTACCCTGCCATGAAACGGGCAACAGGTCTACCAAGCTGCGGACACCAGGTCTACCCAGGGCATGCTGCGGACACCAGGTCTACCCACTCAATGCTGCGGACAACAGGTCTACCCAGCCATGAATCGGGCAACAGGTCTACCAAGCTCCGGACACCAGGTCTACCCACGGCTTGCTGCGGACAACAGGTCTACCCAGCCATGAAACGGGCAACAGGTCTACCAAGCTGCGGACACCAGGTCTACCCAGGGCATGCTGCGGACACCAGGTCTACCCACGGCTTGCTGCGGACACCAGGTCTACCCAGCCATGAAACGGGCAACAGGTCTACCAAGCTGCGGACACCAGGTCTACCCAGGGCATGCTGCGGACACCAGGTCTACCCAGCCATGAAACGGGCAACAGGTCTACTCACGGCTTGCTGCGGACAACAGGTCTACCCAGCCATGAAACGGGCAACAGGTCTACCAAGCTGCGGACAACAGGTCTACCCAGGGCATGCTGCGGACACCAGGTCTACCCACTCAATGCTGCGGACAACAGGTCTACCCAGGCATGAATCGGGCAACAGGTCTACCAAGCTCCGGACACCAGGTCTACCCACGGCTTGCTGCGGACAACAGGTCTACCCAGCCATGAAACGGGCAACAGGTCTACCAAGCTGCGGACACCAGGTCTACCCAGGGCATGCTGCGGACACCAGGTCTACCCAGCCATGAAACGGGCAACAGGTCTACTCACGGCTTGCTGCGGACAACAGGTCTACCCAGCCATGAAACGGGCAACAGGTCTACCAAGCTGCGGACACCAGGTCTACCCAGGGCATGCTGCGGACACCAGGTCTACCCACGGCTTGCTGCGGACACCAGGTCTACCCAGCCATGAAACGGGCAACAGGTCTACCAAGCTGCGGACACCAGGTCTACCCAGGGCATGCTGCGGACAACAGGTCTACCCACGGCTTGCTGCGGACAACAGGTCTACCCAGCCATGAAACGGGCAACAGGTCTACCAAGCTGCGGACACCAGGTCTACCCAGGGCATGCTGCGGACACCAGGTCTACCCAGCCATGAAACGGGCAACAGGTCTACTCACGGCTTGCTGCGGACACCAGGTCTACCCAGCCATGAAACGGGCAACAGGTCTACCAACTCAATGCTGCGGACACCAGGTCTACCCAGCCATGAAACGGGCAACAGGTCTACCAAGCTGCGGACACCAGGTCTACCCAGGGCATGCTGCGGACACCAGGTCTACCCACGGCTTGCTGCGGACACCAGGTCTACCCAGCCATGAAACGGGCAACAGGTCTACCAAGCTGCGGACACCAGGTCTACCCAGGGCATGCTGCGGACACCAGGTCTACCCACTCAATGCTGCGGACAACAGGTCTACCCAGCCATGAATCGGGCAACAGGTCTACCAAGCTGCGGACACCAGGTCTACCCACGGCTTGCTGCGGACAACAGGTCTACCCAGCCATGAAACGGGCACCAGGTCTACTCACGGCTTGCTGCGGACACCAGGTCTACCCAGCCATGAAACGGGCAACAGGTCTACCAAGCTGCGGACACCAGGTCTACCCAGCCATGAAACGGGCAACAGGTCTACCAACTCAATGCTGCGGACAACAGGTCTACCCAGCCATGAAACGGGCAACAGGTCTACCAAGCTGCGGACACCAGGTCTACCCACGGCTTGCTGCGGACACCAGGTCTACCAACTCAATGCTGCGGACACCAGGTCTACCCAGCCATGAAACGGGCAACAGGTCTACCAAGCTGCGGACACCAGGTCTACCCACGGCTTGCTGCGGACACCAGGTCTACCAACTCAATGCTGCGGACACCAGGTCTACCCAGCCATGAAACGGGCAACAGGTCTACCAAGCTGCGGACACCAGGTCTACCCACGGCTTGCTGCGGACAACAGGTCTACCCAGCCATGAAACGGGCAACAGGTCTACCAAGCTGCGGACACCAGGTCTACCCAGGGCATGCTGCGGACGCCAGGTCTACCCAGCCATGAAACGGGCAACAGGTCTACTCACGGCTTGCTGCGGACAACAGGTCTACCCAGCCATGAATCGGGCAACAGGTCTACCAAGCTGCGGACACCAGGTCTACCCAGGGCATGCTGCGGACACCAGGTCTACCAACTCAATGCTGCGGACACCAGGTCTACCCAGCCATGAAACGGGCAACAGGTCTACCAAGCTGCGGACACCAGGTCTACCCAGGGTATGTAGCGGACACCAGGTCTACCAACTCAATGCTGCGGACAACAGGTCTACCCAGCCATGAAACGGGCAACAGGTCTACCAAGCTGCGGACACCAGGTCTACCCACGGCTTGCTGCGGACAACAGGTCTACCCAGCCATGAAACGGGCAACAGGTCTACCCACTCAATGCTGCGGACAACAGGTCTACCCAGCCATGAAACGGGCAACAGGTCTACCAAGCTGCGGACACCAGGTCTACCCAGGGCATGCTGCGGACAACAGGTCTACCCAGCCATGAAACGGGCAACAGGTCTACTCACGGCTTGCTGCGGACAACAGGTCTACCCAGCCATGAAACGGGCAACAGGTCTACCAAGCTGCGGACACCAGGTCTACCCAGGGCATGCTGCGGACACCAGGTCTACCCAGCCATGAACCGGGCAACAGGTCTACTCACGGCTTGCTGCGGACACCAGGTCTACCCAGCCATGAAACGGGCAACAGGTCTACCAAGCTGCGGACACCAGGTCTACCCAGCCATGAAACGGGCAACAGGTCTACCAAGCTGCGGACACCAGGTCTACCCAGGGCATGCTGCGGACACCAGGTCTACCAACTCAATGCTGCGGACAACAGGTCTACCCAGCCATGAAACGGGCAACAGGTCTACCAAGCTGCGGACACCAGGTCTACCCAGGGCATGCTGCGGACACCAGGTCTACCAACTCAATGCTGCGGACAACAGGTCTACCCAGCCATGAAACGGGCAACAGGTCTACCAAGCTGCGGACACCAGGTCTACCCACGGCTTGCTGCGGACACCAGGTCTACCCAGCCATGAAACGGGCAACAGGTCTACCAAGCTGCGGACACCAGGTCTACCCAGGGCATGCTGCGGACACCAGGTCTACCCACGGCTTGCTGCGGACCACAGGTCTACCCACTCCAAGCTGCGGACACCAGGTCTAACTACTCCATTACGCGGACAACAGGTCTACCCACTCCATGCGGCGGACAACATGTCTACCCGCTCCATGCTGCGGACACCAGGTCTGCCCACGCCGTGATGCGGACCACAGGTCTACCTTCGCCATGCTGCACGCAGCCCGGGTCGCACCGGAGCTAGGTAGACCCGGTCGCCGCGGCCGTCGCAGCGCCCTCGCCCTCGACGGCGGACCCACGCCGCCGGTCCCGGAGGCGGGTAGACCTGGTCGCCGCGGCCACGGCGGCCGCCCATCCCGGAGCCCAGTAGACCTGGCCGCCGCGGGACCGGCCAAGTTTCCCGGAGTCGTGTAGACCTGGTCGTCGCGGCCACGGCCGCCGCCGCTGCGCCTTCGCCGGCGACGGCGGTCCCACGCCACCGGCCCCGGAGCCGCGTCGACCTGGCCGCCGCGGGACGGGCCACGTTTCGCGGATCCGGGTAGACGAGGCATCCTTGTACCATCTCGGAGCCGGGGAAACCCCACAGCCTCTTAACGCTCCGGAGCCCAAGTGCTCCAGCAGCCTTGCCCCGCCCGGCAGAATCGATTTCAAGACCAAGACATATTTTCGACAACATTTTATTTCATCATTTCATTTCATTTCTTTTCATTTCATTTTATTATTTTATTTTATTTCGTTTTGTTTTGTTTTGTTTTGTTTTGTTTTGATTTGATTTGATTTGATTTGTTTCATTTCCTCTTTGCCTTTTTTGAATGATTGCCTCTTCTATTTACTCGGAAAGAAAATCTTTTCCGGAAAACAAAACTCTTGCCAAATCTTATTTGTGATCCCTTTGGGCCCACAGCCGAGCTGACGGAGGGCCTGTGCCCGGTTCTCGCCCTGCTGACACACTGACCCCCCCAAACGGCGTCCTCCCTACCCCACGCCTCCTCCCCCGTCCCCCAGAGACCCTACCTACAGAGCCCCCCCCCCCCACAAAACAGAACCTCACGGGCCGCAGCACAGCCAGGGGAAGCACGTACGTGCAGCGAAACTCGGCCCAAAGCCGCCGCGCCCTGGCACAACTCGCCCTGCCCCTTCCCGCCCCACGGAGGCGGCTGCATCGAGGCGACCGGCGCCGCCGTCGGCAAGCGGGTGGCCGCTTTCGGGCCGGTTCTTCCGCGGAAGGTCTGCAGAGCTCTTGGGGCCTCGGCGCGGGTTTGGGGGGCCGTGAGGGCTCGCTGTCGAGGCGCCCGGGGCCGGCACGAAGCCGCCTGCCCTCTCCCTGTCCCTGCCCCGTCTTCCGCAGCCACCCATTAACGCTGGGGGCGAGCCCGCCCTCCGCCATCAACCTCCCATGCAGCGCTTTCAGACTTTCCCCGCCCCTGCCCATTGTCGGCTGGGGGCGCCCTGCCCCCCGCCGTCAGCCTCCCTGGCAGCGCTTTCAGACTCTCTCGGGCCCCTGCCCATTGTCGGCTGGGGGCGCCCCGCCCCCCGCCCTTAGCCTCCCTGGCAGCGCTTTCAGACTGCCTCGGGCCCTGCCCATTGTCGGTTGGGGGCGCCCCGCCCCCCGCCCTCAGCCTCCCTGGCAGCGCTTTCAGACGGTCTCGTGCCCTGCCCATTGTCGGTTGGGGGCGACCCCGCCCTCCGCCATCAGCCTCCCTGGCAGCGCTTTCAGACTGCCTCGGGCCCTGCCCATTGTCGGTTGGGGGCGACCCCGCCCTCCGCCATCAGCCTCCCTGGCAGCACTTTCAGCCTCTTCCTGCCCCCGCCCACGGTCCCACCGGGCAGTTTACACGGCGGCGGCGGGAGGCTGATGCCGAGGTCGGCAGGCGGAGAGCCTGGTGCACAAGCAGGGATGGCGGCGGGATGATTGGCGCCGTCTGTCCCTGGCCAAAGAAGCTCTCTGTTCAGCTTTCTCGGAGCCTTTTGCTTGGGTGGCGTTCCTTCCTCCTCCGCCCCGGCGCCGCTCAAGCCTGCGGCAGGGCGGCAGCGCGGCGGGTGGGCGGCCGGGGGGAGGGGGGAGGGGGGGGGGAGGGAGGGAGCGCGCGAGCGAGCGAGCGAGCGAGCGCGCTGCAGAAATGAAGCCCGGAGCAGGGCCGCGGTCCATTCGAGCACGGGGAGGGGGCGCGACAACGCTGCCTGCTCCTGTCGGGGAGCGCTTGGGGAAGTGGGGTGCCGGCACCATGACGGCGGAGCGGACAGGGGCCGCGGCTGGGGAAGAGGCCGGCGGAGCTCGCCAGTGGATGCTGGCGCACGGAGCCGGCAGGGACACCTGGGCACGGCTGGGACCGAAAGTCGCCCGCCTTCACGCCCCGCCTTTCGCCGGGGGGAAGAAGACGCGAGAGCAGGGCTGCCTGCTGGGCTGCCAGTGCCCGCGGTCATGCCGGACGTGCAGGCCGACCGCCGAAGGCGTGCTCGCCGCTGCAGAGACGACAAGGGGGCCGCGCGTCCGATGGAAGAGACGGGGCGCCATCGCGCGGCGGCCGGGCTGCAAGGCCGGCCGACGGTAACAGGACTACCACGCCGCGGGCGGCCACAGACAAAGACCGGCCGAGGGCAACAGGTCTACCCAGCATTATGCCGGCCGGTACCAGGGCCGGCCGAGGGCAACAGGTCTACCCAGCATTAGGCCAGCCGGAAAGACGGCCGGCAGAGGGCAACAGGTCTACCCAGCATTAGGCCGCCACGTCCAAAGGCCGGCCGAGGGCAACAGGTCTACCCAGCATTCGGCTGGCCGGTAACACGGCGGGCCGAGGGCAACAGGTCTACCCAGCATTAGGCCGGCCGGTAACACTGCCGGCCGAGGGCAACAGGTCTACCCAGCATTAGGCCGCCACGTCCAAAGGCCGGCCGAGGGCAACAGGTCTACCCAGCATTAGGCCGCCACGTCCAAAGGCCGGCCGAGGGCAACAGGTCTACCCAGCATTCGGCCGCCACGTCCAAAGGCCGGCCGAGGGCAACAGGTCTACCCAGCATTAGGCCGCCACGTCCAAAGGCCGGCCGAGGGCAACAGGTCTACCCAGCATTAGGCCGCCACGTCCAAAGGCCGGCCGAGGGCAACAGGTCTACCCAGCATTCGGCCGCCACGTCCAAAGGCCGGCCGAGGGCAACAGGTCTACCCAGCATTAGGCCGCCACGTCCAAAGGCCGGCCGAGGGCAACAGGTCTACCCAGCATTAGGCCGGCCGGCAGAGGGCAACAGGTCTACCCAGCATTCGGCCGTCAGGTACAAAGGCCGGCCGAGGGCAACAGGTCTACCCAGCATTAGGCTGCCACGTACAAAGGCCGGCCGAGGGCAACAGGTCTACCCAGCATTCGGCCGTCAGGTACAAAGGCCGGCCGAGGGCAACAGGTCTACCCAGCATTAGGCCGGCCGGTAACACTGCCGGCCGAGGGCAACAGGTCTACCCAGCATTAGGCTGCCACGTACAAAGGCCGGCCGAGGGCAACAGGTCTACCCAGCATTAGGCCGCCACGTCCAAAGGCCGGCCGAGGGCAACAGGTCTACCCAGCATTAGGCCGGCCGGTAACACGGCCGGCAGAGGGCAACAGGTCTACTCAGCATTAGGCCGGCCGGTAAAACGGCAGGCCGAGGGCAACAGGTCTACCCAGCATTCGGCCGTCAGGTACAAAGGCCGGCCGAGGGCAACAGGTCTACCCAGCATTAGGCCGCCACGTCCAAAGGCCGGCCGAGGGCAACAGGTCTACCCAGCATTAGGCCGCCACGTCCAAAGGCCGGCCGAGGGCAACAGGTCTACCCAGCATTCGGCCGCCACGTCCAAAGGCCGGCCGAGGGCAACAGGTCTACCCAGCATTAGGCCGCCACGTCCAAAGGCCGGCCGAGGGCAACAGGTCTACCCAGCATTCGGCCGCCACGTCCAAAGGCCGGCCGAGGGCAACAGGTCTACCCAGCATTAGGCCGGCCGGCAGAGGGCAACAGGTCTACCCAGCATTCGGCCGTCAGGTACAAAGGCCGGCCGAGGGCAACAGGTCTACCCAGCATTAGGCCGCCACGTCCAAAGGCCGGCCGAGGGCAACAGGTCTACCCAGCATTAGGCCGGCCGGTAACACGGCCGGCAGAGGGCAACAGGTCTACTCAGCATTAGGCCGGCCGGTAAAACGGCAGGCCGAGGGCAACAGGTCTACCCAGCATTCGGCCGTCAGGTACAAAGGCCGGCCGAGGGCAACAGGTCTAACCAGCATTAGGCCGCCACGTCCAAAGGCCGGCCGAGGGCAACAGGTCTACCCAGCATTCGGCCGCCACGTCCAAAGGCCGGCCGAGGGCAACAGGTCTACCCAGCATTAGGCCGCCACGTCCAAAGGCCGGCCGAGGGCAACAGGTCTACCCAGCATTCGGCCGCCACGTCCAAAGGCCGGCCGAGGGCAAC